>NC_139236.1:16787064-16837064 GCF_977018435.1 Lepisma saccharinum | reverse complement strand
ACAATAGCTTCATCTAGATTCTGGTGTGCGAAAAAAAAACACGTTGAGGGGGGGGGGGGGGAAGGTTAAAACACACACACCATAATAGTCCCTATCCTTACGGAGGAGGATGGAGTCGGGAATTTTAGGGCAGATATTTTAGCGTCACCGATCAACCACCTCCGATGACACGGCAAGACATGACTCCCCTACGCCCGAAGGCGCACAACAGTGCGGTGCTACCGGAGGTCACTTCTCCCCGGCAGACTTTTGGGTGGAAAGGCCCTTTAGAGGGCCACCAACCCGGTCGGTTCTGATTGCCTTTGCTATCCGCTGTCCCTTTCCTCTGCATCCGCTCCTCGGATGAGCTGTCGGTTGCCGACTTTAGAGTAGCTTCCCTTCGTCAGAGCTCGGATCCACTACCCGGACGTAGTGTGCCGTTTCGCCGGGAGCCGGACGTAAACCCCGAGTTGCGAAGAATAGACTTTGGGGCGAAACACTATCCCCGGCTACTGTGCTTGGAAACATTTTTCTTTCTTCCTTAAGGAACATCGGAGTTTCGGCTTTTGTGGCCCTTAGAAGAACCGCATTGGCCGTTGAGCGACGTGTGCTTTCTGACCTAAGAAGGACATCCGATACTTAAAGACAATTTCGTTGGCAGGCGAACGAGAACGTACGTCCGGGGTACGTAATTTTGAATTGGGCTGTGTGCTTCGTTATCACAGTTAGGATCCATACACGCCCCCCCCCCCCCGCCCCCATTCCCGCCAAAAAAGTTAAGACAAGGGACCGCAGAAGTTCCACGATGCTAGACTACCGCCGTTTTTCGCCGACTGCTGTCTCCCATCCTGGAATCTCGGTGTTCTCTCTGCCTGCAGGTCTGGTACTGGCTTCAATCATGTTCTCTATGCATTTCTGCGGTGCCAAAGGATCCTTCCCAAAATTTAGATAGAGATCATGTCCAACGCGGCGCTCGGAGCCACCAGTCCCTCGACGTCGAACTCACCGGGGCCGCGTCGCTGCTTATATACAATTCTGAGCCCAGCGCCAGCGCCTTTAGTGGATACTCGTGAACTACGAGAGCGCTGCTTAATAATGAGTGCCATCTATACAGGTTAACAATGAATTATTAGAACAATAACGCTCCCTAGTGAGATATGGTAGAACTTCTTTCTCTACCAAGCATAGCAGTGAAATCCTATGCAGAAGCGATAACAGAACAGATAAGATTACACAATGCTATTCAACAATGACAATAAAAAGAACAAATGCGTAACTTTGTAACGATCTAGCAGGATCGTTGCAAATTAGAGACCAAAATTGGAACAATGAACTCTCAGAAAACATATATGTGTGAATAAATGGATGAATCGTCTCGTTTTCAATATGTTAATTTTTTTTATATTTAATGTTCATAATAATAGTGTGTGTATTTATCCAATCTTAAAAATAGAATGAAATTTCTGTTAAATATGTACAGTACATATGTTTACAACTTAACCTAAAAACAAATGTTAATTTCGACAAAGTTATTTATCACTATGGAAAGAGTATGGTGAAAAAGATTTACAAAATATAGATGATGAACATACGTGTACGATCTTTAAGTATTATTAAATAAGAAATCAGGCTAGACTTAGGTGGTTAAATAACTCTGATGATACAAATCTAAGCAATTATAATAGAATAAAGCAAGAAGTTAACCGCACGTTTAGAAGTAAAAAAAGAGATTACTTGAAAAGCAGAATTAACGAAATTGAAACAAACAGCAAAATCAAAAATATCAGAGATTTATATAAAGGTGTAAATGAATTTAGAAAGGGATGGCAACCTAAATTAAACTTGATAAAATATAAAGACGGTGATTTTCTAGCTGACCCAAGCGATATTCTAAATAGATGGAAGAACTACTTTAATGACCTTTTAAATGTTCATGTAGGAGATAAATCAGAAGTAAATGAAGTGCACACAGCAGATCCTTAGTTCCAGAACCTAACCTGACTGAAGTTAAAGGTGCTATTAAAAGGCTAAAGAATAACAAAGCACCTGGCATTGATTTAATACCAGCTGAGTTAATTAAATATGGTGGAAATTCATTAATATGTCAAATTCGTAAATTAATTTGTTTAATATGGCATAAAGAAGAAATCCCTGAACAGTGGAAAGAATCCATAATTGTTCCTGTGCTTAAAAAGGGTGATAAAATGAACTGCAATAATTACCGTGGAATTTCTCTACTCTCAACAACATATAAAATATTATCTAACATTCTTTTAACAAGACTAACCCCATATGCTAATGAAATTATAGGTGATTATCAGTGTGGATTTAAACGTAACAGATCAACTACAGATCAAATTTTTCACAACAGACAGACACTTGAAAAAAAGTGGGAATATAAACAAAATGTCCATCAGCTATTCATTGATTTCAAAAAAGCATATGATTCGGTCAAAAGAGATAAAGTATATAATATATTAGTAGAGTTTGGAATACCTAAGAAGCTTGTTAGTATGATAAAAGTATGCATGCACCAGTGAAACAGAAAGTAAAATTCGTGTGGGTATTAATGTGTCTGACAAATTTACAATTCATGATGGGTTAAAACAAGGAGATGCATTATCTCCTTTGCTCTTTAATTTTGCCTTAGAATATGCTGTTAGGAAGGTAAAAGAAACTAACGAAGGACTGAAATTAAATGGTACGACTCAGTTGTTAGCATATGCAGATGATGTAGACTTATTAGGGGATGATATAAATACAATTAAGAATAATTCTAAAATATTTTTCAAAACTAGGTTGTGGAAGTTAACAAAGAGAAAACTAATTATATGCTTACAGGCCGAAACCAAGTGTTAGGTAATAACCAAAATCTAATTATTGATAACAACTCGTTTGAACCAGTTTCCAAATTCAATACTTAGGAGTAATATTAACAAATGAAAATTATATTAAAGAGGAAATAAAAAGTAGGCTTAATTCAGGAAATGCATGTTACTTCTCTCTTCATAAACTTTTGTCTTCTCGTTTAATATCTAAGAAACTAAAAGTTAAAATATACAAAACAGTAATATTGCCTGTACTATTATATGGATGCGAAACTTGGTCCCTTACATTGAAAGAGGAACATAAATTGAGAGTATTTGAAAATAAGATCCTCAGGAAAATATTTGGACCTAAAAGGGATGAGGAGACAGGTGAGTGGAGAAGGTTACATAATTTAGAAGTACATAATTTGTATTCATGTCCAGATATTATTCGAATAATTAAATCAAGAAGACTTAGGCGGGCAGGCCATGTGGCACGAATGGGAGAGGAAAGAGGAGTTTACAGGATTCTTGTTGGGAAACCTGATGGTAAGAGACCTGTAGGAAGGCCAAGACGAAGATGGAGGGACAACGTTGAGATGGATTTAAAGGAAATCGGTAGGGATGGAAAAGAGTATATAGATCTTGCTCAAGATAGGGACAGATGGAAGGCCTGTGTTGCTGCAGCCATGAACCTTTGGGGTTAAGAAGGCTAGATAGTTAGTTAGTTAGTTAGTTGCTGATTTAACATCACTGTCACTAACATTTAGACATGTATTTGAATTCTGTCTCCATGAAGTGGCCCCGGCGCCCACCCAGCGTCGAATGACATGGGTACCTGGGGGAAACCCTGGGTGGTGAAGGCGGTCAGGGGCGTGATGCTGATCACATCTCCCCCACTCATGACCGGATCAAGAAAGTGTGGGGCGTTACCCCCACACCCCCTATACGCCTTCATGGCGTGGTGTTAAGCACAGGGGAGAAGTTTACCTTTACCTTTTTTTTACCTTTGTATGCGTTTCCCAAAAAGATTACAACTGTTCGAAAATTTGTTTGGAATTTATTCTTGGTAAGACGAACCATAATTTGACCAAATCGTAAAATTATTTACATACGTGATGACAACTTATTATTTTTTTATATTTACTTGCAGTTTCTGTTGGAGGGGTGTTCGCTTTGTTTATAGGACCCAGTTTAATGAGTGTTGCTGAGATTTTGTATTACATCTTCATCAGACCAATTTTCCTCTACCGTAGACGTAAACAGAATGCAAGAAACCGTCACTTGAATACCAAGAGCATTTAGTCAAGTTTGAGGTGTAATATGCATACATGTATGTAGTATGTATGTCTAACATATGTAAGCACGCGTAAATATGCGTAACCAAATGTATAGTATTAATAATAAATTAATACAGTAAATCTAATCCATCATATAGTAACATCATTTGTGAGCACATTTGAAAATATTTTCAGATATCTATACGCATATGTTTGTTCCTAAATATCAATGATTGTGCTCTTAGTAAACTATAAGTTTACATAGTTTATAGTGAATTGAAGACAAAACCAAGCAGAAGATGGAATTTGGGCACTTTTTGTCATTGCAGCAACAATAATAAATCTAGTAGGCCTAATTAATATTATGTTAAAATCATAAATTAACCATAAGTAATAAACACAATTCCAGCTACCATAATGTAATATTCAAGCAATAGATAATAGAATAAATACATCCTCAATTCCATTTGATAAAGCAGTTAACAAATAGTTAAGTTTGAGTCGTTTTTGTTTTTGTTAAATTAATTAGATATTTTTGTGTTTTGTGTGTAATCTAACAAGCCTGGTTCTCGTATTTGTATGTGCGTTCAAGTTTACGAACACTTTTCGTGGGCAAATATATTTCTGTATCATAAAACTTGTTCAATTCTTTGTAAAGTAGTATATCCTAATAATAAATAAAATTTGTTGTAAATCCAATTTAATCCCGTATTCGCAAATGAGGACTGAGCCTCATTTTAAAGAGTGATCCGAATCATTATTAAGTGTTCTCACATCAATTGAGCCCGGAACCTTCCAATTAAAAGAGGTAATTTGTGCTATAATTAATGATTATTCTAATGTTGATAATTAAAGTTTGTGTAACGCATACGTTACGCACAGATAGGTTAATCGCAACTGGACCTACGTGATAATAAAGTATGATGAAATTCATGAAGGGACACTCACAAAGAACACCTATGCCTAGGTCGGGATCCGAACCCTGTGATCCTGGCGTCCTAGCGCGCTATGCTAACCACTCCACGATTTGCATGAAATTCTCAATTACTATGGATAACAACAATATTCGAATACAAGTAACCAATATCTTGTCTTCTTTTGTTTGTCATTAGTTTTAAATATCAGCATGCTTTATACGATAGTCAAGTGCCTTTAGAAAAAGCTATCACTAAAATGTATCACATATCCTCTGTAATTAAATACAGTAATGAATACTTAGTTTAGTTAATGAATCTTGCGAGACACTGGATCGAAAGAAAACAGTCCACTGGTTGGATTAATTTCCCTGGACGTATGAAAAGCATTTGATACTATTGACAAGTTGCTAATACAAAATTAAAGGATAGCAAAACAATTCTCTGGATGGAAAGTTTTCTCGCGAATAGAAAAATCTCAACTAAAATAGGGTGTTCACTTTCCACCGAGCAGTCAGTGTCTGTAGGCATTCCACAAGGCTCTATACTTGGCCCAAAATTATTCAACCTATTTATTGACGATATCACACTAATAAATTCAGATTTATCGATTACACTATACGCAGATGACTGTATTCTCGTCCATGTTGGAGAAACGTACCAGGATGTAAAGGAGAAAATGGAAAACTCATTCCCCAAAGTATTAACGTGGTACAGCATCAACAACCTGAAGCTTAACTTTGCACGAAGGCCATGGTGCTTTACACTAGTAAGGGAATCCCGGCTAACACAATAGATATTACCCTTAATGACGCCATAGTATTTGAGAGATCATTTAAAGTATCTCTGAATCATTATCGACCCCCAGCTAAATTTTAACATCCAAATAAATAAGTATATCAGTAAAGTTTATCACCATATTTACATATTTCGAAAAATTCGTAAATCGTTCAATAGAAATCTTAGTAGACATTTCTACCTTTCCTTTATTCGTCCCGTATTCGAATATGGTGCTAGTCTTATTCTTGGCGGTAACTTAACTCATCTGAAGAAACTTGAAACAATCCTAAACAATTGCTTAAGAAACCACTCACATGCACCCCTAATAAAATAATTCCCAACAATTGCGCAAGTTTTACAACATACCAACAGTCACTTCGAGAATACATTACATCAAACTGAATAAAATATTCCATAGTATTAATAACAAATCATCTCCATTGCATAATAGGCTTAAGAACAAGAATTTCATTTTCCTAAACAGTATACAAGATATGGTTACATGGAAAGATTATTATTTTTATGTATACGGATGTATCAAAAAAGGTAGTTAAATTACTTTCGGAGGTATGCGCTTATGCAATTGTACCTGAAAATTAACCCATAGGCTTAAACTACGCTCTGAGTTCAGCACCCGAAACACCAGATAGTCTTAACATAGAGAACTAGTAATTCCCAAACCTAACATTAGCAGATTTGGCCAGAAGGCCTTCTAGTACCTAGCAGATGTAACCTTGAAATCACTCCCGACGAAGGTTAAACTTAGTGCCAGAAAAGCGCAGTTCTGTTGTTTTCTACGTTCACATGCCTACAAATTCAAAACTCACAGTAATATTATTTTCATTGCTTACCCCCTCCCCCCACGCACATATGATTTAAATTTTCATTTCTATCCTTTTCAAACAGTAATGCAGTACACACTCATATCCAAATCCACACACGCATACACTTTCTTTTCTTTAAAATAACACTCAAACTTTCCTTATTTCATTGCTATTATGTATCACCCTACATGTTCATGTAAATTCATCTCACTTTCCTTAGATGTAGCATTTGTATATATATACAGGGTGTCGCAAAACTCTTTCAACAACGCTTGGGTGCTGGTAGATATCATAAAAACAAGTAACTTTTCCGTATAAAGTTTACCTCGAAAGCGCTTAGTTTCTGCGCTATGAGCGCTTAAAATCTATCCTGTACGTATGCAACCCAACACAGCAAACGCTTGCTCTGACATAAATGCCTGAGCAAAATCCAAAACATTAATTGTACTTGCGATGTTGTCAGAAGCATTCACAGTATTTATAAACTGACCAAGACAAATAATGCGCAGGCTGAAATTCAAGATTACTCATTCTAAAATATCTCCATAATTGATTGATTGATTTGGTTTATTTTAATTCGCTTTTCTGCCACCTTTGGCTAATCGCGAAGATGAGGATGATATGATGAAATAACGAATGACACCAATGTCTAGGCCAGGTTTTAAACCCGAGACACCTGACGCCGTAGCGAGCTGTGCTAACCACATCACCACGGAGTGTTTCGTGTATCATGCAATATCAACAATTGCAAGGGACACGTGAGATAGGGGAAATCCACGAACGAACAAATTTAACATGATGTGTTTGTTGCCTCGTTTCGAACACGCAGACTGTAATGTTATTACAATTGATTTATTTGAAAATTATTCCTATCTGTGCTAGCGTCATAGGTAATCATGTTCGTCTCATTAGGAAAAAAATTGCAAGTCTCTTTTAAAATAATGATTGATTGATTCATTGATTGATTGATTGATTTGCTTTATTGTACTTCGCTTTTTGTGCCACCTAATTTGCGAAGATGGGGATGAGTGATGATATGATGAAATTGATGAATGGACACCTACAAACGTCCATACCCAAGCCGGGATTCAAACCCAAGACCCCTGGCTTATTTTAGAAAACAATGGCAACCTATAAATTTTACCGACAACTGATATGCATGTAATAAAAATTATGTGTTTTAAAAGTGGGTTTCAAGAAAATTCCAACGATTATTTGCAATACGAGGAACATGCGAATTAAAGACTCTCTCTCTCCCTCTTTCTCTCTCTCTCTCTCTCCCACCCTCTCTCGCGCTCTTTCTCTTTCTACTCAAACTGGTTCATCTTGAATGCTCTATTAAAGAAGTTGTAGGAAGAAATATTTTATTGAAAGGAATTACTGTGAGTTCGGTGCCTACTGCCTGTACTAGTTTGTTCTGCACTTTAGGATATCGTTTGATATTTGTACATCAAGAGAAATCCTCGCAATTTACACTGTTTTCATGTGCGAGAATTAGTTTTCTCATTTTGTGTCTTCGCTTCGCATTCTTATCATCGAACGAGAAAAAAAATATTCAAAAGGAAATCATTGAGAACACGTCATAAATTGTACATATTTATCATTCATTGTAGCAACTTGATATCAACATTGAAATGTAAGAGTAACATTTTCGGAAGGCATCAAAATGTCAACTTTTAGTTCACCCTGAAACAACGTTTTGTAGCAAACGATCGAGATTCTGATATCTACAGCAGATGAATTTTCGGGATAATTCTTGTGAATTTATATTCTTCTCATTGTACGTCATTTTTCGGCACTTTGAGGCAAATTGTAAATACGAGGACGAAAGATCCAGTGACACCTTTGTCTAGGTCGGAACTAGTGTCCGGAACATTCGGTACAGAGATCATGTGTTGATCACTAAACATGCTCAGTCACCAAAGTGGCTCAAGAATATACATCTGCCGGAGATTTTTGTTTCTTTTCAGCCTGCTTTTTATAACGAACTCGATTCGCAATAGCGCTAGTTCACAATTTTCTAATAAATCAATTGTAATAACATTTCAGTTTGCGTGTTCGAAACGAGGCAGCAAACACATCAGGTTTACATTTGTTCGTTTGTGGATTTCCCCTATCTCACGTGTCCCTTGCAATTGTTGATATTGCATGATACACGAAACACTCCGTGGTGATGTGGTTAGCACAGCTCGCTACGGCGTCAGGTGTCTCGGGTTTAAAACCTGGCCTAGACATTGGTGTCATTCGTTATTTCATCATATCATCCTCATCTTCGCGATTAGCCAAAGGTGGCAGAAAAGCGAATTAAAATAAACCAAATCAATCAATCAATTATGGAGATATTTTAGAATGAGTAATCTTGAATTTCAGCCTGCGCATTATTTGTCTTGGTCAGTTTATAAATACTGTGAGTGCTTCTGACAACATCGCAAGTACAATTAATGTTTTGGATTTTGCTCAGGCAAGACTCCCAAGTTGTTGTTTTCAAGTCGTCTCTCTTAACGAGGAACGCTAGTGGCAACCCTGCCACGCGCCCCTGGTATTTATGTCAGAGCAAGCGTTTGCTGTGTTGGGTTGCATACGTACAGGATAGATTTTAAGCGCTCATAGCGCAGAAACTAAGCGCTTTCGAAGTAAACTTTATACGGAAAAGTTACTTGTTTTTATGATATCTACCAGCAACCAAGCGTTGTTGAAAGAGTTTGACCTATTCCTGGAAAGGGGTGATACTAGAGCACATTTGCAACAAATTTTACCCTGTGCACCGGTGGTTGGAAATCAATGCGTTTCGAGTTTTTGCAGTTTGTAGATTTTCGTGACATATTCCGACTTGCGACCAAAAAACTACTAATTGTGAAAAAACTACTATACCCTGGACACTTAATCGACATGTTGCTAACAGCTGACGAATGAGTGACTACTGGGAAAAAAATTCATGCCCAAAATTCCCATACCCACAGAAAGAAACAGTCATTGGAGCACACGTCATCAAGAAATTTGGAAATTATCGTTTACGTAAATCGAAGAGGATTACTCAAAAAAATGGTAACACACTTAGCGTAAAAATTACGGAAAAAACTTCCTCGTTTCATAAGTTTTCAAAAAATATACAAATGTTGTCAACTGGCACATGGGTTGGGGGAAAAATCTGAATAAAAAGCGGAGAAGGCGCGTCACCTGACAAGAATTCTGTGGACGGACGAATCCAAATTCGACCGCGATGGTATTACGAATTTTCATAATGCGCATTTTTGGTCCCCTAAGGGTCATAACCGCAGAAAATCTAAAAAACAAGGCTCACCAGAGAAAATTCTCGCTAAATGGGAATCATGTGATTGGGCCATTCTATCTGCCAGAAAACCTAAACGGCATTACCTACGAAAACAAGGGAAGAATTGACGACGCTGCTGGAGGATGTGCCGCTCGCCACAAAAAAAAGTATGATTTACCCATGGCTACCCAGCCCACTATTTCCGGGGTGTGCGACAGTGGCTAGACGACAATTATCCCATGCGATGGATTGGTCGAGGCGGCCCCACCCCCTGGCCGGCGAGGAGTCCGGATTTGACGCCATGCGACTTTCACATTTGGGATCACATAAAGAGTTATACCAGTGTATTCCCAAGAAGAGTTGAGAGAGAGAATTGTGACAGCCGCCCAACACATAAGAGACTGAGTTGTCAACGCGATTAACTATGTCTGAAGTATGCCGCAGGCTGCGTGCTTCCAAACGTAACCGGTGAGGCAATTTGAACAGGATTTCTAGTTTTATTAACAGTTAATTCTGACAACCTGGAATCATTAGAATGGTAAATAACGTTATTGTTTCACTCATATTTGTTCCTTTATTTCTCACAACCGACAACTTCTTTTCACTTTACAAACAGGTCTACAACGCGCCTTCTCCGCTTTTTATTCAGATTTTTCCCCCAACCCGTGTGCCAGTTGACAACATTTGTATATTTTTGGAGAACTTATGAAACGAGGAAGTTTTTTCCGTAATTTTTACGCTAAGTGTGTTACCATTTTTTTGAGTAATCCTCTTCGATTTAAACGATAATTTCCAAATTTCTTCATGACGTGTGCTCCAATGACTATTTCTTTCTGTGGGTATGGGAATTTTGGGCATGAATTTTTTTCCCAGTAGTCACTCATTCGTCAGCTGTTAGCAAAATGTCGATTAAGTGTCCAGGGTGTAGTAGTTTTTTCACAATTAGTAGTTTTTTGGTCGCAAGTCGGAATACGAGTCACGAAAATCTACAAACTGCAATAACTCGAAACCCATTGATTTCCGACCCCCGGTGCACAGGTTAAAATTTGTTGCAAATGTGCTCTAGTATCACCCCTTTCCAGGAATAGGTCGAATTACCAATCACCCTGTATATATATAGTCTCACAACATAGGGCATCAAGTCATTATTTGTAGTAATATTGTTGTAACCCTCTTGAGATAATAAATAATAATAATTATAATAATACATAGAGATTCCTCCTCTCTATTGGACTTCAGGTGGAACGTGTCTGTCCCGTGTTACTAATTTGTACATTGCATGCTCTTATAAGTCGATATACACATGTGTGGAAGATCCTGGTAATTAGGTCTCATGCTGATTGATTGGTTAGCAGTCGTCTGCCATCGATCGAGATTGATGGATGTATGCTCACATCAATCGTACAAATTGAAAGAGAATATCGATTGCGCACTATTACTTTGTTTTATCATGAAATGTTAATTTTCAGGTTCTTAGTTGCTAAGGAGAATTTCACGGCAGAACCATTGCAGCACTTGCTCTGGAAAAAAAGAACACTGGTGTTAGGTCCACACTACATTTTGGTGAATGTGATCGTGTTAAAATGGTGTATTGACCAAAATGTAGTTAATGCACCACAGAAAATTAATTATTATTAGCAGGCCCGTAGACAGGATTTTATTTCGATGGGGCTCATCCACTATCAGCAGCCAGCATCTAAAGGGGGGAAACGTTTGGAGGGTAGAAGCCCTGAAGATGATTGTCTCATTTTAATCCTGCTTATGAAGTAAAATTAATTAGCACCATACACGATTTAAATTAGATTATTGTAGAAATTCGGGGGAGGCTACGTGCCTTCTGATTGGTTTCTTGATTTATTTTACTTCGCTTTTCCGCAACTTTTGTCTAATCGCAAGGATGAAGATGAATGGTGATAAGATGATGTGGATGAACCAATCACAAACATATGCGGATGACACAACACAAGCCCCACAGAGGACTATACTGGTTGCGCGTCCAGACGCCAGATCCTCGCTAGTCTGCTCCAGTCCAGGGCGTTCTACGAAGAAGGGAGGTTGGCCCTTCACACAGAAAAGTAATGCATCAAGTTTGTAGCTCAGACCAAATAGAAAGATGCAGAAAGATGCACCAAAAAGAAAAGAACAGCTCGACATTGAAAGAAATACGTGCTTGCATTATATGATGCACATTGTTACCTTTACAAACGATGCACAAAAATGCATCAAACTATAAACCCGTCTCTTGCGGGTGGGGAGGGGGACCACTTTGCATCAATCGTTGCGTTTCTGGTGCATCAAATAGACGTGGCCTTTAGATTCCTGTGTGTAAGATCACTGGCTTTAGCATCATTGCTTATAGTGTGACATCCTATTATTGTCAAACAGTAGGAATTTCAATGGAATTGCCTCACACTTTATCACTATAAATTTGAATGCAATTTTTTGCAACAGTTTGGACTCGGTACTAGCCAAAGGTTCGTAGGCGGTTGTTGCCAAACAATTTCCTCATGTGTTTGACTTTTAGTTGCTTTTGCATCGCTGTTCTACATCTCTAGGTTAATCGCAACGATAAAGATAAATAGCGAATTAAATGAATAGAACAAACAAGCACAATACTGTACCCCAGTGGCGTATGCTGGTTCTAACGAGTGGGTAATCTCCGACCTTTTGATCCTCAAACTCCAAAAGGTTCCGTGCAATTTATGTCAAGCTCCATATTGGATTTAGGAATATTGTGTCGGAATGTTTGTCTTATTGCTACGATCACAATCAATTAATTCTCGTTATTGCAGTTTACTATACGTGTAGAATTTCAAATAATAAAACAAGACAGTATTATAAAGCTATAAAAAAACAGCCTGTGAAATATAAAATGAAAGACGTGCACTAGTGAAATAAAAACCCGGAATATTAATTTAAGTGCAAACTTCAACTTACTCTAGGACCCGATTACTTGTGCCGTACCACATCCAAAGCACGCTGTTTGTCCAGTTGCACGTCAATACGTGTCTGTGCGAAAGCACCCCTCGCCCCCCGCTGCAATGGTTGAAAGCCCAGGCTTTCAAGTCCCCCAGTCTATCTCCTATAGGACAGATAGGGGATTGGTCTCTCATAATCTTTTTGTAAATCCTCTAAAGAACACAGGGTAAAATTTGCTGCAGTACTTATGTTCTCTGTATTTACACAACCTTTTACACGTTGTACAGTATGTGTGTATGTATAATATGGGATGTAGTTTTATTATTTATGAAATGGGAACGTGTTATGTGCAGACAATAATGTTATGCTTTCTTTCTTTTTTTCTTTTTCAAATATGGAATATATAATGATTAAATTACAAATATGTGCTCAGGCTCTCTCTGACTCTCGTTTTAGTAGTGTTTTATTTAAATATACAACTCTTTGTCTCTAACAGTCATAAATACGGATGTATTTATTTGGGAAAGAGAACGCGTGTTCATATTATTGTTGGTTTGGTTTATTTTACTTTGCTTTTCTGCCACATTTAGTTATCGCGAAAATGAGGATTGAGTGATGATATGATGAAATTGGTGAAGGGACCTCATAAGAACAATCCAGGCCAGGATTCGAACCCGTGATGATTGCGCATTCTTGTCCTATGTGTTGCAGTGAATAATGAAATAATTTGGAATGAAAAATGTATCTCAGAACTCAAAAAGTCAAATGAATATCATTGAAGAAACTACAAAAAAGTGTGTTGTGTTTTATTACCTGTCACCAAATCAACCAGGCGTGGGGGAGTGGTTATCACAGCGCGCTACGACACCAGGAGTTCCGGGTTCGAACCCCGACCCGGGTATGGGCGTTCCCTGTGCTCGTCCCTTCATCAGTTTCATCGTATCATCTTCACAATTAACCAAATGTGACAAAAAAGCGACGCTAAGTAACAAAAATGAAATCAAATCATTGATTGATTGCTCAATTTGGTTTATTTTACTTCGCTTTTCCGCCACCTTTGGTACAACAAAATAGATGAAAGAACACACACAAAGAACACAAATGGCCAATCCGAGATTCGAACCCAGATCTCTGGCTTAGAGTCAAATCAAATAGTTTTTTTATTTTGGAATGTGGGTGGGGGTTACGTGTACTTTTTTCTAGTACTCATTCATAATTTTGCAATCTTTTCCTGTTATTGACATTCTTCTTTTTTGTAGGAATACTGGCCCTAAAGGGAGGAGGTGTGTGACCCTCACCAACCCCCCCCCCCCTTGAGCACGCCACTGACTGCTACCCCAAGTGTCGACGTCACCGCACGTCACTGACCTAAATAAATAATAAACACGAAGCACAGCACGAAGCCAACGACTACACGCATTCAGTTTCACGCGCCAAACTTCTGTTGTTGTGTTCCTGGCTCAGAATGAAATTCCCTATGAATGATAAAAAAAATCCCTTTCCGAGCTCGAAATGTCAGGTTTTTAAAAGTTCGAATCATTGCAGGTCAGAGCCAGAATTTTATTTCGGGATGGGGATCATACCTTATTAGCAACCGCCACATAAAGTTGAAACAGTGGGGTTAGAAGTCCTGAAGATGAATCTCAGATTATTACAACGTATTATGCAAAGTGATTAATCCTGCTAATGAAGTAAAATTAATTATCAGTATACACTTTTTAAATTAGATATTTGTAGGATTTTGGGGAGGGGGGTTTCAGCCCCCCCGAGTCCTCCACCTGATTACGTGCCTGATGTGTTTTTTTCGTTTTATGTTTAATTCGTTCATCTTCATCACTATTAATCTAAATAGGCGGAATATAGCAACTTAAATTAACTAATATATATAATTTATTTTTGATATCTTTCCCTTTAAAAAAATATTCAGTTCCGTGAAAGAAGTATTCTCGCTGATTTTGAAGATTAGAGAGGAGAAACAATCACTATTTTTGTAAATACAAGGATGGGGGGGGAGTCAGCAAATAGATGCTTTAATTGCTTAAGCTTTGAATTTTAATTCAGTTTGCTTCATCTTCAATATTTAAGCTTTTCCCTTTTGATAAATTTATGTTCAAGTAACAGAAATCAGCAAGACAGAAGCAAATGTAAAGTGAAAATTAGCGTAGAATTGGTTTGCCCATGTTATTCAGTTTTCCTGTTCTTCGCACTCTACCGGGTATGTTTTCCCTAGTTCAGCGGAGGGAACGGGAAGGCTGTCAAGGTCAGTGTCGGCACAATCTGTAAGCACAATTTCCCTTTCCAAGGGGTAAAATTTCCCTTTTTCGCCCATTTTTTCCCTTCATCTAAAGAATTATTATTAATAATAATAATAATAATTAAATATTATTGTTGACCCATGTTCGTATGTATGTATAAAATGTTAATCAATTTAACTTTTAAATGCTACGACGCCAGGGGTACCGGGTTCGAATCCCGGCTTGGGCATGGCTGTTTGTGAGTGTCCATTCATAAATTTCATCATATCATTACTCATCCCTATCTTTGCAATTAGCCAAAAGTGGCAGAAAAGCGAAGTAAAATAAACCAAATCAATAAACAATAAAATCAAGAACTTGTAAATGTTTTTTTTTTTTCTTTGGAAGATTTAGATTTTATTTCTAAACCAAGCTATTTTTTTTGTTTTGAGGTGAAAGCTAAAAAAACTATGTTATAGTTGGCAACTGAAGATTTTCATCAGTAAAAAGCAAAACACACAAACAGAGATTGGATTTAGGGAGACCAATGCCCCTTGTCTTCATCACACCATCAGAAGAAAATTAAAAATATTCTACACAAAATGCTGTTCTACAGGCGCACATATGAAGAGTTTGTGTGGAAAATCACATTTTTGCCTTCCTATAAAAATGTTAAGTTCGGCGCATGGATATACGCGTTTTATTAAAAATATATATATATCTAGTACATACCTGAGCAAATGTTCTATTCTGGTAAATTTCACATATTAGGTGGAAACTTCTAAAACACAGCAAGTTTTTACTAAAATTTAATCCATTGTTGATAACTTGTTGCCACTCTGCACGGAATTTTTTAACTTGTTTCCGCGGTGTTTTTTCATCTTCCGATAATTCTCCACAACGTTTTCTAATATATTCTGGAGTTGCAGATAGTTTCCTTTGCTTCCCTTGTTCTCCCGTCGTCCAAGACGGGCACAACCTTCCACCAAACACTCGCACACGACGAATAACCCACCCAGTGTCCAATGAAGACTGAAGTAAAGATAGGTTTGCGACAAAGATAACTTTATGGTTTGCACATGTAGTGTTTGAGGCAAAATTCAGAGAACCAGGGAAAGCTTAAATAAACAATACCCTCGGACTCCCACTTCCATAAGGGTGAATGGCCAAAGACCTCCGGCCCCAAATGGTAGCCAGATGTGGGTCAACCCAAATTCCACCCTTCCTCTCAGAACGAAGTATACGACAAAATAAAATAAAAATACGTTCTCATTTTCAAAACTGGAATCTGTTATAATGTTTAATATAATTAATGTTTAGTCTGTCTTAAAATTTCCCTGAAAATTCGCTATTTTTCATCGAATTTCCCTTTTCACTTAAAATTAGCTCCAAATTTCCCTTCAAAAAGGGAAATTTCCCTTCATGTGGCAACACTGCTGAAGGTATAGAGTGCGATCGGTGGACTCTCACAAGAAGGAGCTTACCCTAGGCACGGAATCACCGCGCCTGAGAAGCAGTGTTTCCTCCCCCTCTTTCCTTTCTCCTCCCTCCTCGCCAAGGGTTGTAAAGAAAGCGGGAGGAATGACGTCAGGATGAGATTCCCTGAAGTCATTCCACCAGCTGGAGAAAGGTTCCCGGACATTCGGCGGCAAATGATTGGAAGTATTCGCGCGCTGGAAGCAAGGAAATGTATGCATCGAAATTGGTTTGGAAGAATATTGCAAAGAAATGTATATATATATATTTTTTTTAAAAAAAAAAAAAAGAAATACAGCCGGGTCATCTGCGATTACCTAGATGACCCAGAGTATACGCCGCTGCGTGTACCCAGGATTCAAACCGAGGACAACGTCGTCTGTACGACGACCATAAAAACTCACACAAAGGAAACACCAAGAAAACAACATAAATTAATAACATTCAGTTATTTCCAGCAAATGTGCATGCGCTGTCCTTCTATGGTGTCGCGAAAAATTGCCATAAATCTGCGTATACAGGGTGGGTCAAAAGTCAGGTGACAGCGATCTCATAGGAAAGGCTGGTGTGTTGGAGGTCTACTTTGGCCACGTGTGATGTTTGGGGGGTGGGGCA
Source organism: Lepisma saccharinum (assembly GCF_977018435.1). Lineage (NCBI taxonomy): Eukaryota > Metazoa > Arthropoda > Insecta > Zygentoma > Lepismatidae > Lepisma > Lepisma saccharinum. Next base: position 16,819,965 of record NC_139236.1, on the reverse strand, counting down.
AACCCAAGGACACAACCCCGGCTGCCATCTTCGATTCCGCCATCATTAACGCAACTTAGGTTTCTTAAATGGAACCATAGGCATGTGACATATGATTTCCAATTGTTTTTTCGTCAGAAGTTCAATGCCGCAAACAGTTTTGTCCTATCGTGAACCTTTTCCTAATTATGGCCTGTCTTTCCCCCGTTGTGTCTCCTCACAACACATGCTCGAAATGACCACCCTCGTGCACAATGGTTTGTACAACACGCCTCTTCCAGTTCTCATGCACAGCAGTAGTAACGCACCCCTTTTGAAGTCGATAAATCAATTGATTGGAAAAGATCGATCAAAGATCAATTGATGATGTAGTTGTGTGGGCAAGCAAGGGTTATTGTTGTTCGCGATGACGTCATAAAATGGGCCGAGAGGCCATGAAGAATCGGGTCCGTTGCGGACCTTAGGAGCATTGGCTCGGCATGTATTGCAGCTCGCTACAAAATCCGTAATCTCTGCTGACATGCCTGGCCACCAAAATCTGGATAGACACAACTCTTTCATACGAGTTGAACCTATGTGTCCATCGTGTAAAGCTCTAAGAACTTCATTCCGTTTAACTGTAGGAATGATAAGTCTACCCGACCACATGAGCGTTCCCTGCTCGTACGTAAGGTGAGCTCTTCTTTCGAAGAAAGGCGCGAGCTTCTTCCGTTCGGTAGACGTGTCGTGTTGATCTGGCCAACCATTTACTACACAGGAGACAACTAATGAGAGCAGCGGGTCTTCTGAAGTAGCGTTCTGTATAGAGTCACGTGAAAGAGGAGCTACAGCGTCGTCAATGGACACGAAATATGCATGAAGTTCTTCTTCCCCAGCTGGTATTGTGTCATGTGTTTGCGTAGGCAACCTGCTTAGCATGTCAGCTACTTCTACCTTGCTGGAATGAATTATATTATATTGGTATGAAGATAAAAGTAGAGCCCATCTCATAAATCTATTGGATGAATGTTTTGAAATGGCTCGATCCGGAGAAAAGATAAACTTTACAGCACGTACGTCTGTAACAATCTCGAACTTGGATCCGAGTAAAAATTTGTGAAATCGCTTGATTCCGTGAACTATGGCTAGAGCTTCTCTCTCTACCTGGGAGTATCTCCGCTCCGTCTCACTGAAGGTGGTAGAAGAGCAGGCGATGGTCTGTAGACCGCTATCAACTCGATGACACAATTGCGCGCCACAGCCGAAAGGAGATCCATCAGTGATAAGTACAACTGGCTTTGTTGGGTCGAAAGGTACAATAGGATTTACCTGTCGAAGTTCCGCCATGATGCTGTCGAACTCGTGTTGACAGTTATCGTCCCAGTTCCAAGAGACGTTTTTCTTGAGTAAAGAAAGCAAAAAGTGAAGTTTCGAAGCTAAGTTGGGTACAAACTTTCGATGAAAGTTGATCATCCCGATGAAGGAACGTAATTGTGATTTGTCTTGAGGTGGTGGAGAATTTAGGACGGCCTCCAAGTTCTTGTTTGACGGCCGTATACCCGTGACGTCAATCTTGTATCCTAGGTACTCGATAGATGAGGTTAGGAATTGGCTTTTGCTCGCGCTCGCTTTGACATTGTGTTTGGCAAGACGATTCAGGACATCACACGTGCGTGTGAAGCATTCTTGCAATGTTTCACCTCCGACGATGACGTCATCAAAGTAGAAGGAAACTCCGGAAATGTCATCTAGTATCTTCGCTAGGACCATTTGAAACAGATCTCCACTTATGTTTATGCCAAAAGGTAGTCTGTGAGGTTTATATAATCCCCAAGGTGTGTTGACGACAGTGATGCGTTTTGCAGCTTCAGAAAGTTCCAACTGTCCGTAAACCATTTGAAGGTCAATTACCGTAAAGTATTTACACCTGGCCAACTTAGAGAAAATATCCTCGACTCTAGCAATGGGAAAGTTGACGTTTTCAGTCATTTTATTCACCGTTCCTGAGAAGTCAGTGCAGAGACGAAGTGAGCCATCTTTCTTGGTAACAACGACAAGTGGTGAGGCCCAATCAGAATATTCGACCGGTTCCCATAACCCTACTTTCACTAGATTTTGAATAGAATCCTGAACTCGGTCTCGAATACCGTAAGGAACTTCGTAATGTCTACGAAATATCGGTGCAGAGTTGGATCTTAGTGGTATATCGACCAAATAAGGTGTAACGGGCTTGGACAAATCACCATCAAAGATTTTCTCGTATCTAGAAGAAATTTCTCGCCTTAGGTCGTCGGCACCAGCGCTAGTAATAATACCTTGTACTGTGTTAGTTGAAAGAACACTGGCTGTAACTAATAATCGCCTCCAAGATGGTTGAATAATGTCCAACCACGTACGACCGATCAATGGATATAAAAGTTTCTCCTGGCAGAGAAAGACAGGTAAAGTATAATCCTTATTGTCTAAGTATAGTTTGACGGATGTTTGTGCTGTAACACGTACATATCCTTCGTTTACACCTCGTAATCGTAGGCTGGAATTAGATTTAACATAGTGTGGAAACAACTGATCAAAATACTTTTCGTTGAAAAGTGTAACAGCAGACCCAGTATCTACTTCACATTTAACAATACACTTATTGATTTCGAGATTTATTATGAAGCTATCCGAACTGAATTGTTGCCCCAAAATGTGTTGAGTAGAAGTAACCAGTGTGGAATGATGACTGAGCTCATCAGTGTTGAGATGGTTGAAGCTGAACGTAGACAACTCATCGGATGTTGTGCTCCGTGAGGTTGAACTGGACGTTCTATTCACGGCTCTATCTTTCAGCTTCTTTCTGCATCGTATATTCCAATGGCCTTGTCGTTTGCAGTAGCTACAGGTTGCGTTTCTTGCCGGACATAGACCTTGTGGGTGATTCTTTGTGCAGTTGCCGCACTGGGAGTGAGGATTTTGCTTGGTAGCAGTTGAATTGTGAGGTTGATTGTAGGTGTTCTGCCTCGTTTCGCCCGAGCGTGAACTCGTTGAAGGGCCTGTTTGACGATCTGGATTCTTCCGCGTCAAATTTCTTGAGTTGGTGGCAAAAGTCACAGAATCTGCATTGTACTTATTCGAGAATAATTTAACTTCTCGTTCTAATAACTCACAATGCAATGCAATCTCCTGACATTTAGCAAAGGAAAGATCACTTTCAGATAATAATCGTTTTCGAGTACTGTCTGACTGTACACCAACAAGGAATTGTTCAACAAGTGCCTCATCTAAATACTGTTCATACTCACATTTGGCTGCTTGTTGTTTGATTCTCACTACGAATTGAGTAACCGATTCTCCTTGAGACTGAATATATTTTCGAAACTTGAACCTCTCTGTAAACTTGTTGGTTTTGGGCCTGAAGTGCTGAAGCATTTTGTCGTGAATGACAGCATATGTTAGATTACATGGCATTTCAGGAGCCGTAATATTGCGAAGTACTTGGAAAGCCTTAGGACCAATGACTGCTAATAGAACTGCTGCTTTTCTTTCATTTGCCACATTCTGGGCGAGACAGAGTTGATCAAAACGCATGAAATAACTCTCGATATCTTCATTTTCTTCAGCAAATTCGCTGAATGTAATGTTGAGAGCCATGTTGTCTTCAATTTACGTTAACTGATAGAAATAACTGGAAAATATAAAAGTTACGATGTGTAACTGAAACTTGCTTTTGCTTAATTAGCAAACTGAATGTTACCTGTAAAACACCGTCTTGTTGATTTGCTACATGAAATCGTACTTGTCACTATCCCGTGCCGATATGATTAGAATCCTTCAAATCTTCTGTTCACTGTCCGCAGCGCCAAATTGATAGGTTCGGAGTGAAGGACATGGTAATGTAGATTAATATAAGTTGCACAAGATAAAAACGAGACGGTGAAAAATTAACATATTTAATATAAACTGGACGTTATGTCCGAAACATTCAAATACATTGAACCCATGATATAGCAAGAATTTACACAGAATACATCTGCTTATGATTTATCTTCTTCTGGCCGTGAAGTCCATGCCTTGTAGCCATACGCTTAATACCTGGACCGTATCATGCTATCTCACCGGCTACACGATTGCTCCACACATGGTACGGCAAATGACCGTATACAGGTGCTCTCTCGAAAAGGTAATGTGTCTCACATAATCCTGTTCTACGACTCTTGATGTACTGCATGCTGATCGGAAAACCATTACTTTCAAGTTCCATAAAATTCTCATTCACTAGATCTCTATTGTAAAATGTTATTAAAAGAGATTCCCTGTACCTTACCGGACTATCAAAAACCAACACTTTGGGACTATTACTCTCAAATATTTTCGATTTAACACCATGCAGTCTTTTCGAATCGGAGACTGTTACAGGGTATGCAAAACACATTGCCTTCCTCGGAGAACGCTCTATGTAACCGTACAAAGGATTATACTGCATATTTTTATCAGCATCATGTTTTCTTTTCCTCAACGTTTCACCCCTACCACCACTACTTTTCTTTCCACAGCGTCTCAACTTCTCATATTTGTGTTGTGCAGCATTCTTTGCTTCCCACGATCTACGAAATTGCTGTTCCGTAAAATACTAAGGAACGCTCACGTACGGGCTGTCATCCTTAAACATTTCAGGCTGTACCGACGACCGTGGTGTCCGTGGAAGAGACGGCAGTAGACGGCTACTTCGTGATGTCGTCGTCGCTGGCAACAAATCTGGAGCAGCAGGTTTCATCCCCATTACACTGCCGACAAATTGCAATATCCAGCCCCCTATACCCATTTTACACTTCTACTCACCTCAAGATAACCCACTATATATATATATATATACCAAGTAGGATTGATCCGTTGAAACTGATCACTTTTCTCACTATAGTATCTGCAACCTGACAGGCGATTGTGCTGGCTGAGCTGTGGACAGTTATCCGGCGGACAGTTGTACCTCTTATGATGCATATCTGGTTCGTTCCATTTTATATACCTTCCTCCCGACGATCAACACAGTCATATTCGATACGTAATCTCTCGCGCAGAGCATCCAACGCCCACGTGCCTCTCCTATCTTCTTCCTGTCCTGGTACACTGTACACACTCAACTCTTCCGAGAATCGTACTTTTTTTACTCTGTAAAATTTATCTACATCCGTCTTCTCCGGCACTTTTTTCTCCTTATGCTCTTTCTCCATCACGTGCTATCCCACATGCTTTGCAGAGAACCCTCCTTCCAGCACAGCATTCAACCATTCCGCACATCATTCATCCGGTCCATGCATATCACTCTCAACCCCACACACACACATATCGCTCACCAATTCCTGGAACCACTTAACGATTATCTTTCTCGCAACACCAAACCAATTAACACCAGACATCAAACATTACTCATTCCCCGAAACCCTACTCTCATCCCACACAATTCCTAGAACTCGAACACTCAACACTTCAACGTCATCTGCTCGAACATTCACCAGACCCTGAAATAATCTCCCGACAAAATTCCTTGAACAACAGACCTTAAAACACTTGACTCAAAACTGCAAAAGCAATTACCATTCCCGACCCATTACACAAACCACATCCATTAATTCTCACAACATTTCCTCGAACCAACACTCGACAAACCACATTTTCCAAGAACAGGCACTTAACCTTCACCGCACGCCTTAAAAGCCTCATCAACGCCATCTGTTTTCAGACGCCGGAAATTCCGAGAAAACCAACCGTCACCGGATAATCGTCGATACTTTTCCTCCTCCCCAACCCAAATTCCCAGAATTTCAGAATCATCAACGCCATCTGTTTTCAGACGTCGGCAAAACGGGAAAAACCCGAATACTTTTCCTCCTCCCCAACAACCAATCAAAACGCTCCTCACAAAATTAAGCCCCGCCCATTTTAAAACAGCCCACCAATCAGAATCATCCTCACAATTAAGCCACGCCCATTTTATGACGTCATCGCGAACAACAATAACCCTTGCTTGCCCACACAACTACATCATCAATTGATCTTTGATCGATCTTTTCCAATCAATTGATTTATCGACTTCAAAAGGGGTGCATTACTACTACAGCCAACAATGTCTCCGGACGCACAACAGCACAGGCATTCACAATCCGCTGCACCAGATGCTTTAAATTCTGGATTTTCACGCCGTAAAAAATGGACTTGAGGTGCCCCCACAGGTGGAAGTCGAGAGGCGTGAGGTCCGGTGACCGTGGTGGCCATTCTACCGGTCCCCGACGCCCGATCCACTTCCCAGGGAACAGCTGGTCCAGGTAGTACCGTACACAGTGTCCGTAGTGGGGAGGGGCTCCATCCTGCTGGAAGAACGTTGGGTACAAACCGTCCTCCGACAAAACCGAAGGAAAAATCTCCTCATCCAGCAGTCGTTGGTAGTGGTCGGCATTCAGCGTGCAGAAGATGAAAAATGGGCCAATGATCCTCGTGCCAAAAATACCACACCATACCATAACCTTCTTGGAACCAACGATCCGCGATGCATCAATCCAGTGTCGGTTGTTGTTACTCCAGTAACGGTGGTTTTGTTTGTTCACTTCTCCGTTTACGTAAAGTGCCTCATCGGAGAACAACACCTGCAAGGGGAACCTCCAGTTCCTCCGTCGCCCATTCGGCAAACTGTACCCGACGGTCAGGATCGTCCTCTGTCAGATGCTGGTGCATCTGAATTTTGTATGGGTGTCACTTGTTAACGGCAAGTATCCTCCGTATGGACGTTCGGCTAACTCCAGCTTCAGGACGATACGTCTGGTGCTACGTTGGGGGCTTTTGGAGAAGGATGCAAAACAGCTACAGTGGTTGCCACATTTGTTGACGTTTTCCGTTGACCACTGCGTGCTTTATGGGCCACAGATCCCGTATTTCGGAATCTGCTTATGAGTTTGGCCACAGCATTGTGGGAAATGGGCTCCCTATTGGGGTGTAATGCATTAAACTCTGCAACCACCACACGTGAGCTCCGATTTCCACACATGAGGATGATCTCCACACATTCTTCGGTTGTCAGCACCATTATTCATTCGGTGATACCTGCAAAGATAAAACAGGCCATAATTAGGAAAAGGTTCACGATAGGACAAAACGGTTTGCGGCATTGAACTCCTGACGAAAAAACAATTGGAAATCATATGTCACATGCCTATGGTTCCATTTAAGAAACCTAAGTTGCGTATTGGAAAGTATATAGCCCAGACTAGACTATGAACAGCACAAAGTAACAGAGGGGCATGTCCTAGCCCCCTTCAAGAAAATAAGAAAAACTAGAAAAATAAATGCTCTTTTAGCCCAAAGATGCCACTTTTGTATGGTATATAGGGGCATATTAAGTGTGAATCCCTCTCTCTGTACCTTCCTATTCATTGTTGTCAGCTACAGTGGGATCCACGAGTATTACCGTGCAAATTGTCCATCACCATGTTCGTGCACTATATTTGACCCAATAAGAGCTTCAAGAATTAACATAAAACTCAAAACAAGCTGTTGACAACTTCTGAACCAGCACACATAAAAAATCATCGTTTAAAAACATATAAGATGTAAGAGAAAAAATAATGAAAATAGTCATGGACAATTTGCACGGTAATACTCATGAATCCCACTTAATTTTACTGTCTCCCTCACAGTAGCAAAGGCAGAGACATCGTTTTCTAAATTGAAAATAATTATAAAAACCTACTTACGGAGTACCATGTGTCAGGATCGTCTTAGTACTCTGGCTTTAGTCAAATGAAAATGACAGAACAAAAAAAAATAATAATAATAATAAGATTAACGAAGTACGACTTTAACATCTCAAATATTTTAGAATTAATGACTTTTCGTGAAAAGACGTCGCTGCTGCGAAAGGCCTATCGAATGTTCTATCACGCATTCACACATAAATAGGTCTATCTGAATGACTGGGTATTAAATAGGAGTATTGGAGAAGAATCACATTTACCAGACGCTCTGGACCTTAGTAACGCAGCTAAGACAAATGTCAAATGGGTGGTCAAACAGAGGAGCTGTAATTCATTATCGAGCGAAGCAGCTATTGACACATGCATAGCGTGTTCTTACGTTGTACAAATATTTACACTTGTTTCTCTATCGCGTTTGCAGGATTCGAATAGGACTCGTTGAAGAACACAATGATTTCATATTAGTAATGTATAGAAGGGGTTATCAAGTTAATGAAAGTTCCCTGGTAACAGTAACATTCACTGTAAGTAGACTGGACTTGCACTTACATTTAAGGCGGACATATTGTCTAAAACTTGCTCTTTACGACTCAATCCTTATTACACATGTTCTAATTTAGAAATATTTTAATAATACAATCCCTGTGTACAGTCACCGGCAATAAAAATGAGACACCTATATCCTGAAACATTCACTTTCCTGCAAAGCGTTATGTGTGTTGCCTAACTATAAGCAGGTGGTAAAAGTTGCCATTGGATATTTGCACTTAAAATCCACTTATGACTGTAGATTTAGGCAACCCACATAATGCTCTGTAGGGAAGCGAGTACTTCAGGATCAAGTTGTCCCATATTTTTTGTCGGTGACTGTACATTAGGGTGTAATGGGTAACGTTTTGTAAAGACACTCAAATGTCAACCTCTCTTCCGCGTAGTACAACCTGAACTTCATTGCTGTGGCATGTGACCCGCATTCTGCTTGTCGTTTGTGCGAAAACCGCGTATCAATGGCACTTCTTGTTTCTTATTCGAGGTGGTCTCCCTGAATTTGGTCCACATCTTGTGATGTCTGTGGCAAATCTGGATGCTGGGCATTGCGGACGCCCACACTCACCCTGAGGCCACCACTCAGCAGCAACATTTCTATGCGATCTTGACGGGTTTGTGACATGCTGGTTCACCTGGAACAAGGATAACAACCTGCCATTACATTGCTGACAATCCTACTTCGGTCAAAACTAACTTTCTTCAGAATGAAGTTATGTAGAAAACAACTTCTGTTTCGTGTTTCTGAGCCAATTGTGTGTCACATGACCCCCTTCCCATTTCAAGAACATGAGCTGAATCAAAGATGGCGGACTTCATCATGGTGACTAGAGACCAGACATGCTCTGTCCACGGGCCCCTTGACCACATTTACATCGGTGACGTCAGAACTGCCGTAAACATTCGCGTTTCAGAACTATTCGCTGTGGTACTTCTTTGCTCCACCCGCTATAAAGAAAGATAGAGCTACCTGTAGGACTCCACACATTCTTAATATCGGCCATGTTATGCAGGTGATATGATAAGCACCACTATCCGACAGTCTTCAACCGCATAGCCTTATATTAACGGTCAACATCTTTACTCCGCAAACTTGCTTTCTCCCCTTCTCTTCCATTATGCGCCCCCTTGCTCCACAGATTCCCGAGATTTTACGTATACCCTGTGTCAGTTATCTCTGGATCAAGCGGACGAAAATAAGTCTCTGCTACATCAATAAACACCCAAGAGGGAGCGGTATTGCGTGGAGGGGGCAATGCGACTTGCTCCAGACATAACCGGGACAGGATATAGTACCCTACAGTGGATACATTGGAAGCCTTAATTTTCTACGATATGAAGAAAGCATTCAAATTAACCTTGGCTACTCGAAAGGATTATGTGTAAAGTAACGTTTAAAAAAATTGAACAAGGTATAAATGTTATTTAAATATTGATATTACTGTATCTTGTACGATGGCCCACAGGTAATTGAATGTACACTCTTAGTTTCTAAAAGAATTCCTTCGCTTTTTTACACATTTGGTACCCTTGTTTATATGTTTGCTTCTTATGCTCTCCCTGACGCGGTGAGAAGAGCTGAGTGCAACCCTTGTGTCCGAAAGTTTCAGCGGAACCTCACGATGTTACGTTGGTTTGTTGGTGACTCCTTGCTGTTGTTGCAAGAAGGGTAAAGTGATTGATTGATTGATTTGGTTCATTTTACTTTGCTTTTCTGTCACTTTTGGTTAACAGGGAAGTTGTGGCCGAGAGATGATGAGATGAAATTGATGAAGGGACACAACAAAGAATATCCGTTGCCCAATAAAATGGGCACCTGAGGATAAAAGTGTCGGTCGCGTGGTGCTGATCACATCACAAACCTCCGAGATTGTGAATGCCATAATCCCCTCCCTCCCTTATATGGCATGCAAATCCACGGGGGTACAATCATAGGCGTAGCTAGAACTTTATATTTCGGTGTGCACAAAGAAAAAAATTAGGTCTTGTACCTTTTTAATAGCATATTTTGCAACACAATCACTTGGCTCTTTAACTGCACTGATGTTTGTAAAGGAATATAAATTCATTAAATGACAGTGTTAAAAATTTCTGAATATATGTACCTAGTAGAAAAAAATCAAATTGGATAGAAATTACACACACACAAAATGTTCATAAATGTTACAAACAAATACATCAAAATACACGTCATCTATAACAAGAGACGTCTGTCAAAAGGTACAATGTTCTTAAACTCATCAATAACTTCATTTACATCAATAGACTAAGTTTTTTCCTGTTCCACAAATAGCAAGAGCAGGGCTTCCAATCTATCCTGCTTCTGAGTTGCTCTTAATTTAGTTTTAACTTGGGTAAGCTTGGAGAAAGCTCTCTCACACGTGCAGCTTGTGACAGGTATAGAAGAAAAGCGCTGTAGTACAGAGTAGAATGCATTAAATATCTTCTTTCTCCAATGACATAAAAAAATCGAAAATCTATAGACACTCCTTTCATCAGCGATAATGCACGCGTTTGTACGAAGTAATGACATTTTCAACTTCTTATAAACTGCCGCTTATTTTCTCTCTCTTGTTGAAATATCTGTCTTTAATTCTCTTTGATAAAGCAGCCCATTAGGGTGTGCCTAGGCACACCCGGCACACCCCGTAGCCTATGGGTACAATTCGTCATGAGGAGAATCAGGTTAGGTTCAGAGTAGCCACATTTGTGTGGGTCAAGCGGGCGTCCACCATATTGAACTGGGGTTAATAATTTATACGGGAAGGTGGTGACAGGCCTGTACTCCAAGTGAGGGCCAAGGGAACCATGGCCTTCCCTCGTACTATGAAATATGTTTATGCTAACCTACAAAAACGTACGAAAATAACATTGACGATTTTTCAGATTTTCCAAGAATTTCGATTTTGTCTTTGTTTATAAAAAATGGGTTGCTTGTAGAGAGAGGCAGGCTCCAGAAGTCTGCAGTCTGCAATTTTTGGTAATTTTCATGGTTGAGCCGATTTCGATGGTACTATCGATTAGAATTTATTTACCGATACCAACCGATACTTTTCCAGCATCTAATTATTTCACGAGGCATGCAAAAATGTCGCACGACGCTTTATCGGAATCTAATTTTCCTGGAAGCTCCCCAAAATTCGAACTTTTCTTTATTGTGCACCAGCTTTAGATGAAAAGATTCATTTTGTGATCACATCACATGTACTCTAACATTCTGATGTAATTGTTGAATATTTTAAAGCAAAATTCTTGGTAAATTTGTTACTTCGGAAAATAACATTACAACTCTATATAATTGTAATGTAACGAGTGCACTCACGGTCCCCGAAATGACGTGTCAATCATACCCCGGCACGGGGCCAAACGTCGTTATGTGTACGGGAAACCGGTCGTGACTCACGGTCCAGTTATCAAGTTCGGTACTGAGACGGTCGTTTATTGTCATAGTATTGCGAGGCGGAGATTAATACCTTGAAATGTTACACTGTTTTGTTTACCTTTGATATGTAGATTCGAACAATCATAAAACACTAATAGCATAATATCTGGTACCTGAAAAACGTCAAATAACAACACTGACGAACGGTAAAGAAGTGAATATATATTGTAACAAAAAAATATTGCAATCAACAACTGTTTACAAAGCCTCCTCACTCTCACAACATTCACTCTATCTCTCTTTCACACACATGAGGTATTTTACATGTGAAGTATGGATACAAATCATGGATCTCATTAACATATCATTCCTTTGAATTTTTTAAGCCTTTATGTGAATTTAGGGCATGTGTCTGCCAGCTCCTGTGCTCTTTTAAATTAACTTAAGTGCCAGCCCTCGGAAAGCGGTTAACTAAGACAATTGGGTCGGCGTGGTTAAATCTTTCGTTCGAATGAACGTACGCATCGAGTCGTAGGCTCGACATATTACAAGTTTCTCGGACGGGGGTATTACACACAAGCCTCTCTCGTCCAATGAGAACAACTACTCAATTACCTAGTGATGCAAAAATCTTAATTGGCTCCAGCTGCCGGAATACACTAATCAATCGTCGGCGCGAGCAAAAATTACCTTAAACCACTATGCAACAAATAATACTATTTCACGCACACGACCTTGCAATAAAAACAACTATGCTTTCCACAATTAAAAGGACTCATCAGTCAACTATCGACAAATTAAATGGCGCGACGGGGCGGTCGGTTACACAAAAAATGGAGCACACTTTGACAATTTACACTAAATATTAAAGAAATGAAATGGAGCTTCTAACGCTGAATGCAGACAATTAAATTAGAACATCTGAACATGAAATTACCCTTTTTTATAACAATACCAAAAATTATCAGACGCGGGGTTAGGTTCTGGGTTTCCTGAGTAACTTTGCGAATAAGTGAGACTTCGGCGTTAACTGTACGGTGTTGATACTAACGACGCACGTTTACATGTACATGAGACCCTCTGAAGTATACTGTACCAGACTCTGCTACATGGCGTGGTCATTCATCTCTCCTGGACGCGGGACTTGCACACGGTTCCTTTGTGGCGAAATTGTCCTCCAAGGTCGATCGCGACGAAGAATAATTGCGACGATCTGTTGTACTTGCACCTCCTTAGTACTTCGGGCTTTCCTCTTGTCACTAGCGTCGGGTGTACGTGGTCACGCGCCGGTCGGGATATCTCTAGTGTCGGGCATCAATTGGACGTCGTTCTGGAAGCGTCGTTCTGGAGTCGTCCTTCAATCTCTCCCTCTGGCTTCGATCGGCGTCGTTCTGGAGTCGTCCTTCAATCTCTCCCTCGGGCTTCGATCGGCGTCGTTCTGAAGACGTCCTTCGGGCTTTGGTTGGGACGTCGATCTGAAAGCGTCCTTCGGGCTTTGGGCAGTGGTTGGTTTTGGCGTCGTCTGGCTGGCTTCTGCATCGTTGCGGGCGTCAGGGGGAGCGACGGCTCCCTTCTCTATCTTCTCTAGCCCTCCATCATTATGTAGTCCACGCTTGGCAAAAACAAATCACCGCGTAATCTTCACCAAAATAAGGCGCACACTGGTAACTCCCTATCTGCAAGTCGCTCACAGTACGTAAGGAAACAAAGTTCACGGACACAAAGCAATGATCACGCGAGAGTGTAGCGCGGAGATGCTCTCTCTGTGAAATCCGGATAAAAACTGTGTCTGGGATCGTGGTACTCTTGTTTATATGTCCCTTTCGAATTTGTCCGTTGGGAATGACGCTAAGGTGGCTTCGCTTCTCTTTCTGAGGGGTGGAAATGACCTCTGTCCATTGTCTTGAAACGCGCGGTCAGCAGCGCGTCTTCGATCCTTGCAGGCTTCAGCTCCAGCTGGTATCTCTGGTCATCCGTGAACATGGGTTAGAACGCCTGCTGCGACTCAAGCTCGGTAGCGGCGAAAATAATCTTTCCTTATCTCCGCGTTGGTGCAAATATGTCATGTTCTAAGCGGTGGCTGTCACTCAGGAAAGACCCGGCTCCAACTCCCGATATCTGGCTCGGATACAAGTTTATCCACAAAATAAAATACCTCACACTTTTATATTTGAACATAAAATGAATCAATAAACAAAAAATAATTTATATCGAACTGCGTTATACATGTCACTAGATACCGTGACAAGCTCCCCAAAATTCGAACTTTTCTTTATTGTGCACCAGCTTTAGATGAAAAGATTCATTTTGTGATCACATCACATGTACTCTAACATTCTGATGTAATTGTTGAATATTTTAAAGCAAAATTCTTGGTAAATTTGTTACTTCGGACCATAACATTACAACTCTATATAATTGTACACTCGTGTTCACATAAATTGACACCTTTTATAAGATTGGACATATGAAGTATGGGCCCGTTTATCTGAACATTAGTTTATATTTAGCTGCAATACTACAACAGCATTTCGAATCATTTCATCTTCATTTTTGGATCTGGCATCGTCCTAACAAAAATACTTCCTAAATGCGTAGGGTGGGGGTAGGGGGGGTTGTTATGTTGGTCTGTGTGTGTCGTTTACTCCTGAATCTCTGTACAATTAAACGCTTACAATCCAAGTTAGTCATTCCCAACAATAAGATTTTTCTCCATTAAATAAAAAGTTAATTGTAAAGCAAATATCCTCCAAGAGATGGCACAAGCTTCTCTTATTTTTAATTAGTTTTCACCGTTTTTGTTGTTTATGAAACAAATAAATCATTGTTCTGCATCGGAATTGCACAATAACTTGCTGTTAAAGACTTGAAACAGGAGATCTTCAGAACTTCACTTATATTTTCGAAAGGTTAATAAATAAATCAGTTTTGCCCTTAAACAACGTCAGGTATTAGTTTTCCATAATATATTATTTATATTTTTGTCTGGAACACAAGAGCTGTACCTAATATTTAAAATAACACCGATATTACAGTTTGGACGTAAGACCTTTCCCTCGCACTGTTAGAAGAGTTAGGATTACAAAATGTTTATTCATGCGCAAAGTTAGCCTGTTGCTCGTCCACCACATAATCCGCAAGACTTGTATACAATCAAACCGAAAATATATGCAATCCTGCTGTAACAAATACAAGGATGCAATTACATTTATCGCATCCCCGATGGCGTAGTGGTATCGTTGTCGCCTTGTAATCAAGGGGTACAGGATTTGGTACCCGTTGGATGCACATAATGATTCGGATTCCACATTAAACTGTCCCGATTTGCCTATCTGTGCATAAAGTGGACTTAAAACGAAAACTCAACTCAATGTACCTCGGACAACTTTTGTTCGGAAGCTAAAACATCAGGGCATGCAACATATGTACAATTCAGAACGCCCAAGTGAGAAAGACGAGGTGTGGAGGCCTCACCGCCCAAAATTCCCATGAAAAAATATAAAATCTGGACTTTGTCCCCTCTTTCCCCACTCTTATGGGAATAGGAATCTAACTTTAGCCTTATTTTCAGAGAATGGACCTTATCAGCGAGATGAAACATGTTTCATGTTCCTGGCCGCAGACAAGGTGAAATATGAGGCAATATGTGGAACTCTGCCTTCTTACAAAAAAATGCTAATTCGCATAGTGCACATGAAATTAGTATAACTCCTAGACTATTCGACCTATGTACGTCGGACAACAACTTTTGTTTGGAAGCTAAAACGTCAGGGTATGCAACCCATGTACAATTCAGAACGCCAAAGCCTTCAACTTCCCTTTTCTTGCTTTGGCGTTGTTGGGTTGTGGCGTCAAGTGTGACCGACCACTTACATTTTAGCTTGGTCTATTTTTAGCCTCTCTTCGGGCCAAAAGACGCCTTTCAGTCTACTCCACACACCTCCTTGGAAGCTTCAGACAAAAGCTAGGGTCGCTCCTATCACCGACAAGTCAGTGTTTGTCCCAGGCCCGTAGCTAGAATTGATCTACAGGGGGACTCACAGGTTATCGGGGGGGGCTTTGTAAACCAAGTCCATTTTTCAAAAGTCTAACAGTGTTAAATGAAAGTAAATTATTTGTGTGTGTGTGGGGGGGGTCATTAAGTTAATATAAAATTTGGAAATATCACATAAATAGTACATTTTTCTATATGTATTTTCTAATACATCTCTTGAAGTGTTAATTGCTATTGACATCATCCCTTATTAGTTATTACATACTACACACTACTTTTGATGATATAGATATTTATATCATACAAAAAAATGCACAACATTCAATCATAGTGCCTACGTACATTCCACCCCCAGCTGAAGGAATAAAACTTCCCTTCGTTCCCAAAACTTAGAAACTGTTGACCTTTGATGCAGATATGGAAGGAATGTGGATGATGACGTCAAAGTCACAGATTTCTGTCTAAACGGGAGACCGCAACAGGGGCAGCAAATTGTACGCATAAAGAAGCTCATCTGTGAAAGAACATTTTATAGTCTAGAGAATCTTCTAAATACTTGCCGCTACTTCGACTTCAGCTCATAAACAAGATGAAGTTTATGTTCTGTGAATTTATCCTTCACCAAGTGAGCAAAATAATATCTGCTGTCTACATTTTCATTCTTCACTGCAAACAAATTATACAAAATACGTAGTTTTACCTAAAGTCAAGCGGGAGCTCAGCCTGGCTAAACTCTATACAACCTACTAAATACAGGGTATCTACAAGTGATTGAAGCAGTTTCACGATGTTACTGTACGTGTATTATTGAACACGTTGTGAAGTAACTTTACAGTTTTGTAGAGAAACTCAGCAAGTTTTGTGACAGTTTACTTTATAATCAAGTTCTTCCCAAACGCGATGAAGCATGTACCTATCAATTCGATCAAAAACACTGATGATACGAGCGAGCCCCCAGTTCTGCTAGATCACTCGGTAATGGAAGCACAAACACTAGACTCTTCACATAACCCCACGCAAAAAAGTCACCGTGAGGGAATGACAGCAGTTGTTCATCATCACGTCCACAACGACCGACCAATCGGTTTGATACTCTGGTGGTTAAGATTTTGTGGACATCATGATGGAACTGGGGCGAAGTACCATCCAACTGGTGGATAAAGTTCTAAATGTCTGTCTCCATCTGTGTCATGAGCCAATTTTCTAACATGTCAAGATACTCGTATTCTGTAACGGTTGTTCGCTGAAGAAGAAACGGCCGTAAACTTTAAATTTTGAGACTGCACAAAAAGCATTGAATTCCGGAAAATCATGATTCATGAATATGCTCAACGGCACCACGGCGAACAGAAAACTCCCATAACTTGTAATGTGTCACAAAACATGTTGAGTTTCTCTACAAAACTGCAAAGTTACTTCGTTATACGTTTAATAACACATGTACAGTAACATCATGAAACCACTATCAATAATTTGTAGACACCCTGTACTTTCTGCTACTTGAACTTCAGTTTATAATCAAGATGAAGGAATGTGATAGCTGATCTTCGTTCTATGAATTTGTCCTTTCATCAAGTTATGACCACATAATATCCTCTTTCTACATTTTCACTTGTCACTACAAACAAATTATACAAGTTTTACCTAATGACCGGGTGCTAACGACAATGCAAGGGGAGCTTACCACGATGACAGGGGTGGCTCAGCCCCCCTGTCCCCTGCCTGGCTACGGGCCTGGTTTGTCCTGTTCCAGAAGGAAAACAAGGTCATAAACTGCACAATTTTGTCGTTTCCCTGTCAAAGCACGCTTCCAAGACGTGACCTTGGTGTGTTGCAAGGGGAAAGTTTTCATTCACAGGACGACTATAGGGGCTATCCACCGGAAGGAAGTACCTTCGCGGACGCCATACTTGTAGCACAACAACTTCCGGTTCGTAGGCTCACAACATGCCGCTAAAGAGAGCTGAGATTGTGTCATGTATCAAAGGAACGAATGGGTGTGTACAGTGGTGGAAAAAAGTTCTTCCCCATAAGACTTTAATGGCAGTAAATAATGCCGGAAGGGTAGGCAACACACATTGCACCTTTAGGTGATCGGGTGATTCTGTCTGTCTCAAGAGCAACTCGTCTTTCATGCAAAAGCCAACAGGCACAGGAAATGTAGGAAAGTCACGTGACTTGTCAGGTGGAATGTTGTTCGTCAGAAAATCGCCTTTTCTCAACCCAGGTCGCAGAACCGACAAGAGCTACCCGTTATATCTCCGAAAATGATTCCCCTAAAAACGTTGAACGAAACGCTAAAACAATTCTTGCCTTAACTACTGTATGTGCCGCAGTAGCACAGTCGTTAGGGCGTTTTATTACCATGCGAGAGATCTGGGTTCGATCCTCGACGGGGGATAATCGGGATTTTGTCCACCTGTTGAAGCTGCTTCGGTGCCCACCCAGCGTCGTATAAAGTCGGTACCTGGAGGAAACTCTGGGGAAGGGGGGGGGGGGTATGGCGGGCCAGGGGCGTGGTGCTGATCACATCATTCCCACCTTCCGCCTGATGAAGAAAGCGGACTCCACTAACGCCACACCCCCTATACACCTTCATGGCTTGGTGCAAAGCACAAGGTAGGACTTTGCATTTTAATTTACTATACATCCCAATTTTGTCGTAACAAAACTTCCCAATCTCTACGTGGGCTTTCTTCCAAGTTCCGTAGGGATGTGAATAGGCTCCAATATTTCTTGACACAATTCATACATGTTATATTTCCTAATAAGAACAACAGCCGATATATATTTTGTGTCTTTTTTTTGGCGGAGAGGTATAATCCAAACATGTGAGGTGATCCTTTTCCCACTACTCACTCTATTCTCAGAAATAAATCGCAATTCCAAACACTGGAAATGCAGCACTTTCTACATCTTAGCATGCAAATATCTACATAGTAGCAAAGTAATGTGCGGAAAGAGAAAAATTAACGATTTGTAACGGCACTCTGGAAATCTTTTACAAGTAGTTTATTTTTTTCAATTTGAACTGACATTCATAACATTCATTAACGATTCCAATATTGACAAAATAATAGCTTAGGCGTTCTGCTACTTTCAATTCTTCATTATCGTAGTCACCGTATCTCTCTCTCTCTCTCTCTCTCTCTCTCTCTCTCTCTCATCCTTCCCGATGGCGCTGTAGTAGAGGAGTCGCATTGTAATCAAGGAGTCCCCTGTTCGATACCCGGTGGAGACACATAGTGGTTAGGATCCTACTTTAAACTGTAGATGAAGTCTCGATTAGCCTTTGTGTGCATAAAGTGGACTTAAAATACCAAATAAAAATAAAAATAAAAATCACCGTAACTCTCTACAAAGCTAGAGGATCCATTTTTGAAACCTGTTGAGGCTTAGATGTAGCATTGCATTCGTATCATTATCCATCATCTTCGTCGTCGCGATTATCGCAAGAGGTAAAAATGCGACACAAAATAACCCAAACAGAAGCTTGGAATCAATCTGAATATTGGTTACGTTGGATACGTGGTAGAATTGTTTTAAATATCACTTCCTGTGATGTAATAGGGTTTTTGATTAAGGACCATTTGTATAATGCATATCGTTGATGCGAACAATAAGTAGTTTCACGTTCACCACACTCTTCGGTTGTTTAGAAATCGTAAGGAAGAAGGATCTCTAAATTTCCGCTTTCACATGTCAATGAAACTTTAAAATAAGTTCAGTGTAGGTCACAAAAGAGATTTACATATTGTTATGATATCTTTTAAACACCACGAAATCTAATTCCAATAGAATACGATACTACTCCTTACGTTCCTGTAAATGTTCACCATTAGTCTGGCGAAAGAAAGTAACTAAGATTTCCGTGTTTCCTTGAGGAAAGATAAGGCGCCTGCTTGTAGTAAGCAAGCACCAACTGCTTCGATCAGTGACCTTCACTGCCAGAGTGACTCACAGTAGGCCTGCGCTCGGTCCAGTGTGCGTATAAAACAGGCATTTTATTTCTTTCGTTCCAATCCACAGTTATATCAAGCTAACATTCTAATATTTTCGTAAAATATGTAGTAAACAATTTGTATACGTTATGGTCTTCCAGAGTGTTGTTGCCTGCTATTTACACGCGGGAGATAGGGGTGTTGTAAACATTTCTGAACCCAAAGGTCAAGCACGAAGGAAAAGTCGTGTAAGCATTGGAGGTAATAACAAGGTAATAGAAGTTGAAGGAAATGCTGGAATAAATTATATCGGAAATTGAGTAAAAACAGTTCTCATCACACATAGGGCTATCAGATCACTCGTCAGGGGAAAGTAGGACAAATTGTCTCAAAATGTTGAACACGATCGTATTTGCAGTAACTATAATAGGTTACCAGGACATCTTAGCATATAACGAGAATATGACACATCTTCAGAAGAAAAATTAATGTTGAAGTGAACGGTTGAGTTCAAAATTCCTCAACTGCTAATTAATAGCACGGCTGTATGTGATTTCAACTTGTGTATATAAGACAGAACGTTGTTCGTCGATGTGGGGCCAGGAAGAGAAAACAATCCATGAATTCGGGAAGGAAAAATTCACAATTTCGTAAACAAAGTCTGGAAGTTCTTGTTTATTAATATGTAAAAAAACTACTATACACTGGGAAAAAATCGTTTTTCTTTCACCTCTTGCTAATCGCGATGACGAGGATGAGTGATATGATGAAATTGATGAAGGGGCACTCACAAAGAACACCCATACGCACGACGGGATTCGAACCCAGGACATCAGACATCGTAGCGCACTGTGCTAACCACTCCGTCACGGACGGAATTCTTATAGCCCTAATCGTTCCTCAAGCATATTTCCTATCTTTAACTACACACGAAACGTAATGAACAATCTAAATAAACAGATGCCAGTTCACACTCTAACCGTAAAAAAACATATGCATATGAAAATACAAAATAATATTTATTTTTAGGTAGTTGTGACTTATTATTGTATATTAAAGAAATATATTAGTGATAAAATGACGGAAGTAGAGGAACATCTCCAATGAAACACTCATGCCTTATGGATATTTTTATTTCTTGCCGAACAAGGTTCCGAGTTCGAGTTCCGACCAAAATGGATTCATTGTGTATGTTCATTCATGTCTTTAATGTAATCATAAATCGTCGTCATGAATAATTTAACGTCAGAAGAAGAAAACTGAGGTAATTACTAATAAAAACAATAACAAAACAAATTTGATCTTAAAGCCCTGGCTTTGCGCTACATATTCCATCACGGGGATCATAGGCGTGCGCCCATGGGGCCAGGGGGAGGGCAAATGCACCCCTAATCATGGACGTCTGCAGATTTTTTCCACGAAGAGACAAGCAAGGTATTTTTCCATGGGGCATATTACCCCGATAATAGTGTTGCATTATCGCATTCCTGCATCCTCATTATAATAATTAATGTAAATTATTATGACTGAAATCAAATTATACATGTGAAAACGTACCTTTTAGTTGACATTCGTTTTCTAAGGGGAAGATGTGGCAATCCTTGCCTCCCTTTCAGACATCTATGCCCCTATATTATTATATTTTCACCTAGAAATTTAGGATAGATGAATCCTATTGCCGTTATTAAACTATATTATACTCTTAAAGAAAAGCCGATGAAAGTTCAAGGCAACTAGTGTTGCCCACGGGACGAGACGGGACAGGCTTTTAAAAATTCGAGACGAGACGAGATTGATCATGTGTTCCGAGACAAACGAATATTTTCGAGACGAGACAGCATTTCACAGCATTTCCACGAGACGAAACAGGCCAAAGTCTCGTCTCGTGGGCAACACTAAAGGCAACTACGGGGGAAGGGGGTGCAGTGGCGAAACCACAGCCCCCCACAACCTTGAACGGAAATCAATTTTAGGGGGCAAACATGGAAGTAAAGGAAAGCAAGAGTAGCAGAATCTAAGAGTAGCAGGACAAAAGGATACTCAAGATGGATTTTGTTTTCACGTCTTTCTTGCATTATTTCTTCCTGATTGCCAAGAGCACCTGCGGGGGAGGGGGGAGGGACAGAGCTGCAATTGTCCCCTTGATTTCAAATTTTATACAAATATAAATACCTTTTGTAAAATGTTCTTGCTCGCTTCGCTCGCAATGTCTGCTTTTCTTGCAGTCTAGTCAAGTTCAGAGCCGTAGCTAGGGGTCGGCGGGAGTTAACCCTGGACGCCAAACGATCTAAATAAAAAAAATGTAAAAGAGAATAATATGGCGCTCCATGAATTTTTTCCCATATTAAATCGACATTGTTTTCATTTTGCAAAAAATTTGATCTGAAAATTTATTGGTCGCTTTGCTCGCAATTTGTTTTCTGTAATGCATTTTATATTACCGAGGAGAGAAGTACTGCTGCTAAAAGGTTTTCTCTTAAGTGCATGAACAATTGTTGGGAGGAAAAGGAACGCGCAGATTTGAGAGACAATTTATATGATTTTTACTGTTGGTATATATGTATATGTGTATATATATATATATATATATATATATATATATATATATGTGTGTGTGTGTGTGTGTGTGTGTGTGTTGTATATATATATATATATATATATATGTATGTATGTATTTATATGTGTGTGTGGGGCGGGGGGAGGGGTGTATATATAAACACACCCATCAATGCAATAAAATTTAAACAAGTGAGATGAAATTACGTTATTCTTTTCCGGCCTGAAATATAATCAAGGCTATCCCTCTCTAATCAGAGGGTCTGTGCACGCCTATGACGGGGACTGACACTTTACGTAGGTGTAGACACGCTTCGTACAATTTGATGATATCGCGATTACGTAATGGATGTGCAGCCACTTAACTGAAGCCCCCAAAATTCACATTTTATTACTAAATTGTAAATTAGCATAATATCACATAGTTTACCTATTCATAATATGCGCCGCTTTGGTGCACTTTGTGGATTGTGCATTAAACAACATCAGGTTAATCGCGGCAGGCAAAATGGAGGGAAAATGACAATGAAGCACAACGAGGGAGCCCATGGTTCCCGATTAATGAAACTTTGTCTACATGCAACTGAGTCGCTGCGTGAAATCGCTGAAACTGTCATTTATTAATTTCTTAATTTTGCTTATTTTATATTGCTTTTCTAGCACTTGGCGTCAACAAAGGCGATGAGGATGATTAATGAAGTTATGAAATGGATGATAGAACATGATGATCCATGTCTTACATAAAATTCTAAGTTGGGACTAATGAATATCGATTCGTCTTATCATTTGTCAAGTAGTTGTTTTTAACTCCAATCTTTTTCAAGGACTTCTGGATTGACAGCATGTGTGTTGCGCAATGATGATTCGACGAAAACCACCATTTCAGTGAACTTTCTTGACAATGACTCTAATATCAGTAAAGAGAACATTTTCTTACGAATAGCTGTTGTTAAGAAACCAATTCCTGAAACTTTTTCTGGTGGTCTCACGGCACCCAGCTGTTGTTTGTTATGGCTGGGCCTGGGGGTATGACTCACGCTGCTGTCAATACTCAATCATTCCCGAGAATCCAGGTCCACCAGGCAAACCCAAGCGACAATTTTGTTATTTGGGTTGCATAGACAACAGGCTTTAAGATGTTACGATATCGTAGGTCTTGTGGCCCAAGAACTATTTTCCATGACTGTACAAGGAGGATGTAAACTACGATCAGGGCTAAATAATCTTTCACGGATCTCTCTTCATCCATTTCCTTGAGATCTAGGCGCCAAAATTATTGCATTCAAGCTGTCAGGCGTGAAAATTGGAAGACCATTAGCAGGAGTAGACTCCGCAGTAATGGAAACGTATGTGCAGGAATACAAAAAGTCGGGACCTGAAAAAAATTCCGCCCCGATCCAGACTTCGGAAAATCTAAAAAATAAAGTTTAAAAGTAGTTTAATTTTTTTGTAGACTAAATGTCCGAAATGTATTGAAATTAGCAGTTTTCATTCCAGAAATGCAAAATAAATCATCACCCGAGGGTGAAATTGTGTGTATGATTAACATTTTTTAGTATCGGGCAATTTTGAATATTTTCCGCCCCTATAATCTCCCAATTTAGTCGGGAAATAACATTATTTTTCCTTTTTTGAACGTCAGGACTTTAAAAATACCCCGTCCTGATTCCGTCTCGACCAAAAAATTTTGCATCATACACCCCTTGCACTTCATTAAAGGTAAAAGAGAAATCATTCAAATCTTTATTTTTCTCTCTGTTTTGAGCAAAAATATTACTTTTCCTTTCAAAAGATGCTCGGTCATAGTCAGTTAGATTACACGTTATGTTCTTGAAGAATACATGAACTGTATTAAATTTTTGTGTAACCAGAAAAAAATATTTTTTTGTGTAACCAACAAGAGGAAATAATTTTTTGTGTAACCAACCAGAGGGGAAAAAAAATTGTGTAATTAGAAGAAATATATTTTTGCGTAACCAGAAAACTAAGTGCGGGTACTATTGTTAATTTTCGTTTTTTGCAATGGAAATCTCTTCAACATTGATAGAGAATAGGTCCTAGGTTTGAACACTGGTCAGGCAATGGTGTGTCATTGTGTTTGTCCCATCATTATTTTTTCCAGCTTATTATTAATCTTCATCGTCATGCTTAACACAAATAGCAGAAAATTGACTCCATGATCGTTTTGTATTTTTTGCGTTCAAACGGGAACGAAACCAGCAAGTGTGCATTGCCGCATTCCTCTGACTCGCCCTGACTGAAGAAAGAAGAAAAAAAAGCTCCCTTTTCCGCTTATTATATGTTCGTACATCTCGCATTTTTTCACTTAAAACATAAATGTATGCATCTAAAGATTTACATGCTTAAAGCGCACTTGCTGTGTAAGAAAAATTAATTTCTATTAAATATGTAGGCTACAAATATCGCCAAATGCAACGACGGTCAGCAAATAGATCTCATCCTGCAATAATTTATTTATTTATTTATTAAACACTACAGGCAAATGCCCAGTTACAGTGTTTTGAGGTTAACTGAGTTCAGTTTACATACATATTGACAAAAAGTAATTAAGAATTGGAAAGAGAAAACAACACAGAAAAGGAGAAAAGAACTACGTATACGACGGAACAGAATAATCATTACATAACAACAATATATAATACAAGGGTGGTATATCATAACGTATACAACATAAGTAGTATCGGAATACGCCAAGGCCTGCCCTCGGGCGATTAATATTCGCAATTTAATTTGCACGTACTTAGAATTTATTTGCACGGGTTTTAATTAATTTGCGCGTACTTAGAACTCATTTGCAAGTACTTAGAATACTTTACATTTATGTATTTGTTTGTTTATAACTTTTTATGAATATATAATTATTTATTTTATGAAAAATATGTATATAGAAGGTAATTAGAGGTACTAAACGCTATGCATATGTTTTTATATTCATTACTGCAAAGTATGTAATGTATCAAACGATAATAATTAATGTTTATAATATTGAAAATAAGAGTTTATGGTTTATGAACCGCTATGAAAGGTGGTAATGGTACGAAAGAAGACGGTCCCGGTACTCGAACCCGCGATATGTAACGTTATTAATTAGTACTATGTAATAATGTTATATGGCATGTAATATATTGAGCGGAGACGAACTATGTATAACGTGTGAGCTGAGTCTGATGCCAGACAGACAAGGGTGAACTCCGCGCAGGTAGAGGAGAAAGGAATTTGGGGAGTGTGCGTTCAAGGTCAAATGACGTCAGAACAAAGAACGAACCCTATTGACCAATCAGAGAACGCGTCGGTAGATTTTTAGAACCGGTTTTTTCAAGGTTAACCAGTTCGCAAGAACAGGGGAAAGGTATGCAATACTGTAGGGCAGGGGAGGGATTGAACCAGACAACAAAGGATGTCTGGTAATGCGCAGCAAGGGCCAAATCTCTGAAGCTATGCGTCGCTTGTAGAACCGGTTTCCGCAGGCAATTAATATTCTGCTCAGGTTTGCCTCCAGGGCATTGAATGCTGTAGCGAGGGTTTGGGGCTAGAAAGCTTGCATGTTAGAACAGGTTTCTGTCTAAGTAAGCCAAGTTTGCCCAGAACACAAGAAAAAAGGATTTTTGGATACCCAATTAGATTGGAGCGAGAACTTTAATTTGAACAAGGAAAACGAAGCGTAGGGTTTTTTTATCTGTATTAGGAAGAAAGAAGAGTTTTCAGGGACGGGGCCTACACTTTTCACTATTTGTTTTTATCACGGGGTATCGAACCTAGGGCCCTTTGATTATTGATTTAGGTAGTAAATTTATGTTACTGTGTGCTATTTAACATATTATTGAGTTTATTTTTTTACCAAACTTTGGCTTTATGTCAAACATTTTCCCAGCTTATCCTTATTTTTATCAAAATAACACAATTCAATCTGTTCAGGAAATACTTTGTTACATTTTCGACACACAAAGTGTGTGTTCTCAACTTTTATCTGTTTATTTCACAAGTTTAGGCTTATTTTTACCAAAATAACACTATTTATACTATTCAGGAAAGATTTTCAGTTAAATTTTCGACACACTAAGTGTGTGTTCTCAACTTCTATCTGTTTATTTCACAAGATTAGGCTTATTTTTACTAAAATAACACTATTTGTACTATTCAGGAAAGACTTTCAGTTAAATTTTCGACACACTAAGTGTGTGTTCTCAACTTCTATCTGTTTATTAGGCTTATTATTACTCAAATAACACAATTTCATCTGTTCAGGCAACATTTTTTATTAAATTTTGGACTCACAAAGACATTTTTTCAACTTTTAACTTATTATTTTACAACTTTATGTTAATTTTTTTACCAAAATAACACTATTTGTACTATTCAGGCAATATTTTTTATTAAATTTTGGACTCACAAAGACATTTTTACAACTTTTAACGTATTATTTTACAACTTTATGTTAATTTTTTACCAAAATAACACTATTTGTGCTATTCAGGCAATATTTTTTATTAAATTTTGGACTCACAAAGACATTTTTACAACTTTTAACTTATTATTTTACAACTTTATGTTAATTTTTTACCAAAATAACACTATTTGTGCTATTCAGGCAATATTTTTTATTAAATTTTGGACTCACAAAGACATTTTTTCAATTTTTAATTTACTATTTTACATTTTTATGTTAATTTTTTAACAAAATAACACTATTTATACTATTCAGGCAACATTTTTATTAAATTTTGGACTCACAAAGATATTTTTACAATTTTTTAACTTATTTTACAATTTTATACATATTTTTATCTAAACAACACTATTTGTACTATTCAGGAAAGATTTTTAGTTATATATTCAACACACAAAGTGTGTGTTTTCAATTTTTATCTGTTTATTTCACAAGTTTATTCTAATATTTACTCAAATAACACGATATGAACGTGTTTTTTATTACATTTTGGACACACACACACACACACACACACACACACACACACACACACACACACACAGAGAAAAGAGAGAGAGAGAGAGAGAGAGAGAGAGAGAGAGAGAGAGAGAGAGAGAGAGATTTCCAAGTTTACAGGATTATTCTCCACGTTTACTCAAATAACACAATTTAAATGTGTTTTGAATTAAATTTTGTACACACGAAGTGTGTTTCGTCAAGTTTTACCCTTTATTTTTCAATTTTATGCTTATTTTACCAAAGTAAGACCTTTTAGTCTATTCAAGAAAGAGTTTTCAATTACATTTTGGATGCAAAAGTATGTTTTGGCAAGTTCTACCCTTTTATTTTACAAGTTTAGGCTTATTATTACTCAAATAACAAGGAAAGTTTGTTTATTTTAGAGTTTGCTGAGTATTTTGTTACTGTTGTACTAGGTAAAAGTTTTCTAAATATATCAGATAGGGCTCTGTATACTTTTGTTTTTGCTATTTTGGAGATGATGCGATCAGCACCACTCTCCATCTACTTTTTTATTTTATGTACCCTAATATTATTTTGAGGCTTAGTGAATTCTAGAGCCTATTTATGCAGAAGAGAGGGCTTGAAAATTTTGATCTCAGATAACCCACAACTATTTGTCAGAGTATTTTAAAGGATATTTTATACTTATTATGTGCCACTAGAATATCTAAGCTTGCTTAATTTTAATGCCTGTAACGCTGTTATTGTATTTCTAGCTAAGGCTTACTGGATAAAGTACACGAAATGTTTAACATTTCGACTATTTGCCAAATTTTTCGTGTAACGAAAATTATTGTGTGTCTATAAAGACTGAAATTCTTTTACCGAGGGGTCCACAACTGGACGCTTACCAACATTGTTTTTTTTTCTTTTTTAAATATAACCATTTATCAATATATTGACAATTCACAGGACAAGACGAAGTTCACAGACGACTGACTATATGAACCATAGGTCCATTTGCTAAACTTTTTTCTATGCTAGAAGAATAATTTAGCCTTATAGCCTTTTTCAAGGTATTTTTGAAGTATTACTGGTGTTTTGGGTGCATCAACACTTGGGTTATTTCCATTTGGTTTATTATACGAGGCTACAATTACTATCTGAACACTGAAATCCTCAGATTGAAACTTAAAGCTTAGGCTGTAACTAGGGACTTAGTATGTATATCGACAATTTATAGGACAACACGAACCTTACAAAGGATTGTAGGTGACGTAGGACCAGACGCCAGAGCTTTGTTAATCTGCAAGAAGCACTTACAGCTAATATTACGAGGAAATGAGGTTGATTTTTTACTGTTTCACAAGAATGCTAACTTTTATACACCCAATATTTGCTTTTTCAAGTAACTACATGTGCCAGAAGCACTTACAGGCCAACTCTAACTAGACTTCGACTTATTCTATATCAGGTGCTAAATTTATAAAGAACTATGATTGTGTATATTTCTGAGGAAGTACGGAAAAGCAGATTACCCGATTGAAGTATCTGAAAAACAGATATTTCTATGTAAGTATATTTTTATTGACTGGATTATTTAACAGATCAAACAGGAAGACTGCAAAATTCATTAAATGTAGTTCTATCGTATAGGTGGTTTCAGAGGTATAAAAAGAACAAATATAAGATTTGGCTTTTTTTTGCTTTTGAGGCTAATCGCGACGCTAAGGGTAAATGGCGAGGAAATGTAACGGAGGAGAAACACTCTCAAAAGTTATGGTCTGCATGTAAATTAATACCACAGAGATATTACAGTAGGTGTAGGTTCTACCACCAGAATTTTTCTATTATAATAATACTGGTTATGCTGTACTGTTAGTTAAAGATGCTGATATTTGAGAAACTTAAAAGCTTATTTGCAAAATTTTAAGATAAATAATAATCTGTTAGACTGTAAACATATTTTATATCCATTCTGCACAAGATCCGATGACAAAATTTAAAAATTGTAATCGCCCAGACAGAGACTCGAACCCTGGACAGATAGGTTAAAAGCCTAACGCTATACCAACTAAGCTATCTGGGCACAAGGTATTTTTTTTGAAAAGTTAGTTATGTTAAGAAATATATTGAAACATTTGAGAACACTCTTGGTCTGGTTCGACAGAGAAGGAGACAACATTTCCAAATTTTTACAGACTGGGTGTATTTTTCCACTATAGAGGCCTTCACTATATGTAATTCGAAACGCTAAAGTTCAGCTAGCTTCCAAAATTGAGGCAAAGATTGTGTTTGACGAGATTAACAAGTTACAATTATATCCAGTTACGGACAAATAAAGCTAAAACTCTCAGATTTACTGTACTAGCCAAGTTTTAGTAACATTTTCTTCATTTTAGTACAAATACCAAAGAAATAGGTATATTTTATTTATAAGTTGACAAAATGTACTAGTATTTAATTCACAAAGTTAAGTAAAAAACAGTATTTTTAAAAAATATTGTTACTGCCTTCAAATTTTATGTTATTTAGCCACTAACAACTGGTTTACACTGTTTGGCATTCTTTAAATAACAAAAGAAGGAATTATTTGTTTAGTATTTTTACTACTTTATATTTATTTAAGAAAACAATTCTACAGTTTAACTTAATTTTTAACAAATTGTTACTAATTTATATATCAAAGTTATGCTATTTAGAGTGTATGAAGGCGTATAAAGTTAATATTTGTACTTATCAGTGCAACTAACAATTATATTTTACACACAAAAGATAATGTTTACAGTTAAATTACTTGAATCAGAGAATAATATTTTACAGTAATTGATTCATTCAGCACTAGTCAGTACTTTTATGCATCAGAAAGTTTTCTTAATTTTCTATTACGCATGCTATTTTTGGCTATTCTTAAAATGTATTTCTAGGGCAAACTGGTTTAATTTTCTGCTTATAATGCAAAGTTGACATAGTTTTCGCACAATGCATTGTATATTTGTTATATCCTCTACTTACAATCCAAATATTATGCTTATTTAATGTATAACTAACTAACTCTCTAGCCTTTTTTAAACCTGAAGGTTCATGGCTGCAGCAACACATGCCTTTCATCTGTCCCTGTCCTGAGCAAGATCTATATACTCCTTTCCTTCCCTACCAATTTCCTTTAGGTCCATCTCTACATTATCCCTCCATCTTTGTTTTGGTCTTCCTATTGGTCTTTTACCATCAGGTTTCCCAACAAGAATCCTGTATTCTTTTTTTTTCCTCTCCCATTTGTACCACATGATCTACACACCTAAGTCTTCTTGATTTAATCATTCTAATAATATCTGGACATGAATACAAATTATGTACTTCTAAATTATGTGACCTTCTCCACTATCTGTCTCCTCATCTGTTTTAAGCCCAAATATTTTTCTAAGGATTTTCTTTTCAAATACTCTCAATTTATGTTCCTTTTTCAATGTAAGGGACCAAGTTTATTTACTGTATTAATCTTTTTTTTTTGTAATTAACAAAAATTAAAAGCTTATACTGTAGTTATTATATATTTTTCTATCAGCTTAGTTTGAAATTAATATTATTAGTTATAGTCTTCGATTTATAACTATATTGCTTTTTTTATCAATTTATCTAAGAGTACACACAGACAAACATATGTGTACTTGGCATCCAGAAAGAGAAATCAATAGTCACATCTACAGCACAGTTTAAAAAACTACATAGCTGTAACCTTAGAGAAACATAAAACTGCAAACACAATATATCTAGATTCTTCCAAGGCATAGGATAGAGTAAAAACATGGCTTGCTTATGGACAAACTCATCAACATAGGAATAAAATAGACAAGCAATCCTTTTTTCAGTAGAAAATTCCAATTACTCAAGTAAGCTACATCATACGTAGTACATAAGAAGAGCAAATTAACATCATCAGCAGTAAACCATCATGGAACTTCTACCTGCTGAAACAACTAAGTGGGTATAATTTATCAGAAAAATGCCTACATTTCAGCCTAATTTACCTCTACATTAATAATACTACCAGAATACTAAGGCTTCAAAAGTGAACACTAAGAATAATGTTCAGACTAAAGTATAGGGCATCTTTCAAAGGATTATTACTCCCTACATCTACAAGTCAATAACAATTATTCTAAATTCTACGAACTTGGGCAAAATATAGTCAAATACACAACACAAGGAGGAAAGATAATTACAAGTAAAACAGCAGACACTCAATATCTCAAAACAATCAGGTAAAAATATTCTACAATAAACTGCCTCATAACATAAAACTGCTAAGTCCCCAAAACATATACAAATACAATCAATACAGATCTACTTGAAAAAGAAAACTCTCTACAGTCTCACAGAGTCGATAAAAAATAACAGCAAAACTTAGAAGCATGCACAGTCAATAGTGCTCAATTTGCATACAGTTCACATGCAAACTCTCATGAAAAGGTTCAAAACAGTCTCCCAGCTCAGTTCTCATCTATACTTGGACAACAAAATCCTGCAACAAATTATCAGAAATCCTACTTTTCCCACCCTTGCTTGAATTGCTAAAATGCAATCTTCATACTAAAATATTGAAAAAAGGCATATCTATGTACATAAAAGTGTGTACACATATGTTTGTCTGTGTGTACTCTTAGATAAATTGATAAAAAAAGCAATATAGTTATAAATCGAAGACTATAACTAATAATATTAATTTCAAACTAAGCTGATAGAAAAATATATAATAACTACAGTATAAGCTTTTAATTTTTGTTAATTACAAAAAAAAAGATTAATACAGTAAATAAACTTGGTCCCTTACATTGAAAAAGGAACATAAATTGAGAGTATTTGAAAAGAAAATCCTTAGAAAAATATTTGGGCTTAAAACAGATGAGGAGACAGATAGTGGAGAAGGTCACATAATTTAGAAGTACATAATTTGTATTCATGTCCAGATATTATTAGAATGATTAAATCAAGAAGACTTAGGTGTGTAGATCATGTGGTACAAATGGGAGAGGAAAAAAAAGAATACAGGATTCTTGTTGGGAAACCTGATGGTAAAAGACCAATAGGAAGACCAAAACAAAGATGGAGGGATAATGTAGAGATGGACCTAAAGGAAATTGGTAGGGAAGGAAAGGAGTATATAGATCTTGCTCAGGACAGGGACAGATGAAAGGCATGTGTTGCTGCAGCCATGAACCTTCAGGTTTAAAAAAGGCTAGAGAGTTAGTTAGTTATACATTAAATAAGCATAATATTTGGATTGTAAGTAGAGGATATAACAAATATACAATGCATTGTGCGAAAACTATGTCAACTTTGCATTATAAGCAGAAAATTAAACCAGTTTGCCCTAGAAATACATTTTAAGAATAGCCAAAAATAGCATGCGTAATAGAAAATTAAGAAAACTTTCTGATGCATAAAAGTACTGACTAGTGCTGAATGAATCAATTACTGTAAAATATTATTCTCTGATTCAAGTAATTTAACTGTAAACATTATCTTTTGTGTGTAAAATATAATTGTTAGTTGCACTGATAAGTACAAATATTAACTTTATACGCCTTCATACACTCTAAATAGCATAACTTTGATATATAAATTAGTAACAATTTGTTAAAAATTAAGTTAAACTGTAGAATTGTTTTCTTAAATAAATATAAAGTAGTAAAAATACTAAACAAATAATTCCTTCTTTTGTTATTTAAAGAATGCCAAACAGTGTAAACCAGTTGTTAGTGGCTAAATAACATAAAATTTGAAGGCAGTAACAATATTTTTTAAAAATACTGTTTTTTACTTAACTTTGTGAATTAAATACTAGTACATTTTGTCAACTTATAAATAAAATATACCTATTTCTTTGG
>NC_139236.1:16563827-16786964 GCF_977018435.1 Lepisma saccharinum | reverse complement strand
GTTTAAAAAACTACATAGCTGTAACCTTAGAGAAACATAAAACTGCAAACACAATATATCTAGATTCTTCCAAGGCATAGGATAGAGTAAAAACATGGCTTGCTTATGGACAAACTCAACAACATAGGAATAAAATAGACAAGCAATCCTTTTTTCAGTAGAAAATTCCAATTACTCAAGTAAGCTACATCATACGTAGTACATAAGAAGAGCAAATTAACATCATCAGCAGTAAACCATCATGGAACTTCTACCTGCTGAAACAACTAAGTGGGTATAATTTATCAGAAAAATGCCTACATTTCAGCCTAATTTACCTCTACATTAATAATACTACCAGAATACTAAGGCTTCAAAAGTGAACACTAAGAATAATGTTCAGACTAAAGTATAGGGCATCTTTCAAAGGATTATTACTCCCTACATCTACAAGTCAATAACAATTATTCTAAATTCTACGAACTTGGGCAAAATATAGTCAAATACACAACACAAGGAGGAAAGATAATTACAAGTAAAACAGCAGACACTCAATATCTCAAAACAATCAGGTAAAAATATTCTACAATAAACTGCCTCATAACATAAAACTGCTAAGTCCCCAAAACATATACAAATACAATCAATACAGATCTACTTGAAAAAGAAAACTCTCTACAGTCTCACAGAGTCGATAAAAAATAACAGCAAAACTTAGAAGCATGCACAGTCAATAGTGCTCAATTTGCATACAGTTCACATGCAAACTCTCATGAAAAGGTTCAAAACAGTCTCCCAGCTCAGTTCTCATCTATACTTGGACAACAAAATCCTGCAACAAATTATCAGAAATCCTACTTTTCCCACCCTTGCTTGAATTGCTAAAATGCAATCTTCATACTAAAATATTGAAAAAAGGCATATCTATGTACATAAAAGTGTGTACACATATGTTTGTCTGTGTGTACTCTTAGATAAATTGATAAAAAAAGCAATATAGTTATAAATCGAAGACTATAACTAATAATATTAATTTCAAACTAAGCTGATAGAAAAATATATAATAACTACAGTATAAGCTTTTAATTTTTGTTAATTACAAAAAAAAAAGATTAATACAGTAAATAAACTTGGTCCCTTACATTGAAAAAGGAACATAAATTGAGAGTATTTGAAAAGAAAATCCTTAGAAAAATATTTGGGCTTAAAACAGATGAGGAGACAGATAGTGGAGAAGGTCACATAATTTAGAAGTACATAATTTGTATTCATGTCCAGATATTATTAGAATGATTAAATCAAGAAGACTTAGGTGTGTAGATCATGTGGTACAAATGGGAGAGGAAAAAAAAGAATACAGGATTCTTGTTGGGAAACCTGATGGTAAAAGACCAATAGGAAGACCAAAACAAAGATGGAGGGATAATGTAGAGATGGACCTAAAGGAAATTGGTAGGGAAGGAAAGGAGTATATAGATCTTGCTCAGGACAGGGACAGATGAAAGGCATGTGTTGCTGCAGCCATGAACCTTCAGGTTTAAAAAAGGCTAGAGAGTTAGTTAGTTATACATTAAATAAGCATAATATTTGGATTGTAAGTAGAGGATATAACAAATATACAATGCATTGTGCGAAAACTATGTCAACTTTGCATTATAAGCAGAAAATTAAACCAGTTTGCCCTAGAAATACATTTTAAGAATAGCCAAAAATAGCATGCGTAATAGAAAATTAAGAAAACTTTCTGATGCATAAAAGTACTGACTAGTGCTGAATGAATCAATTACTGTAAAATATTATTCTCTGATTCAAGTAATTTAACTGTAAACATTATCTTTTGTGTGTAAAATATAATTGTTAGTTGCACTGATAAGTACAAATATTAACTTTATACGCCTTCATACACTCTAAATAGCATAACTTTGATATATAAATTAGTAACAATTTGTTAAAAATTAAGTTAAACTGTAGAATTGTTTTCTTAAATAAATATAAAGTAGTAAAAATACTAAACAAATAATTCCTTCTTTTGTTATTTAAAGAATGCCAAACAGTGTAAACCAGTTGTTAGTGGCTAAATAACATAAAATTTGAAGGCAGTAACAATATTTTTTAAAAATACTGTTTTTTACTTAACTTTGTGAATTAAATACTAGTACATTTTGTCAACTTATAAATAAAATATACCTATTTCTTTGGTATTTGTACTAAAATGAAGAAAATGTTACTAAAACTTGGCTAGTACAGTAAATCTGAGAGTTTTAGCTTTATTTGTCCGTAACTGGATATAATTGTAACTTGTTAATCTCGTCAAACACAATCTTTGCCTCAATTTTGGAAGCTAGCTGAACTTTAGCGTTTCGAATTACATATAGTGAAGGCCTCTATAGTGGAAAAATACACCCAGTCTGTAAAAATTTGGAAATGTTGTCTCCTTCTCTGTCGAACCAGACCAAGAGTGTTCTCAAATGTTTCAATATATTTCTTAACATAACTAACTTTTCAAAAAAAATACCTTGTGCCCAGATAGCTTAGTTGGTATAGCGTTAGGCTTTTAACCTATCTGTCCAGGGTTCGAGTCTCTGTCTGGGCGATTACAATTTTTAAATTTTGTCATCGGATCTTGTGCAGAATGGATATAAAATATGTTTACAGTCTAACAGATTATTATTTATCTTAAAATTTTGCAAATAAGCTTTTAAGTTTCTCAAATATCAGCATCTTTAACTAACAGTACAGCATAACCAGTATTATTATAATAGAAAAATTCTGGTGGTAGAACCTACACCTACTGTAATATCTCTGTGGTATTAATTTACATGCAGACCATAACTTTTGAGAGTGTTTCTCCTCCGTTACATTTCCTCGCCATTTACCCTTAGCGTCGCGATTAGCCTCAAAAGCAAAAAAAAGCCAAATCTTATATTTGTTCTTTTTATACCTCTGAAACCACCTATACGATAGAACTACATTTAATGAATTTTGCAGTCTTCCTGTTTGATCTGTTAAATAATCCAGTCAATAAAAATATACTTACATAGAAATATCTGTTTTTCAGATACTTCAATCGGGTAATCTGCTTTTCCGTACTTCCTCAGAAATATACACAATCATAGTTCTTTATAAATTTAGCACCTGATATAGAATAAGTCGAAGTCTAGTTAGAGTTGGCCTGTAAGTGCTTCTGGCACATGTAGTTACTTGAAAAAGCAAATATTGGGTGTATAAAAGTTAGCATTCTTGTGAAACAGTAAAAAATCAACCTCATTTCCTCGTAATATTAGCTGTAAGTGCTTCTTGCAGATTAACAAAGCTCTGGCGTCTGGTCCTACGTCACCTACAATCCTTTGTAAGGTTCGTGTTGTCCTATAAATTGTCGATATACATACTAAGTCCCTAGTTACAGCCTAAGCTTTAAGTTTCAATCTGAGGATTTCAGTGTTCAGATAGTAATTGTAGCCTCGTATAATAAACCAAATGGAAATAACCCAAGTGTTGATGCACCCAAAACACCAGTAATACTTCAAAAATACCTTGAAAAAGGCTATAAGGCTAAATTATTCTTCTAGCATAGAAAAAAGTTTAGCAAATGGACCTATGGTTCATATAGTCAGTCGTCTGTGAACTTCGTCTTGTCCTGTGAATTGTCAATATATTGATAAATGGTTATATTTAAAAAAGAAAAAAAACAATGTTGGTAAGCGTCCAGTTGTGGACCCCTCGGTAAAAGAATTTCAGTCTTTATAGACACACAATAATTTTCGTTACACGAAAAATTTGGCAAATAGTCGAAATGTTAAACATTTCGTGTACTTTATCCAGTAAGCCTTAGCTAGAAATACAATAACAGCGTTACAGGCATTAAAATTAAGCAAGCTTAGATATTCTAGTGGCACATAATAAGTATAAAATATCCTTTAAAATACTCTGACAAATAGTTGTGGGTTATCTGAGATCAAAATTTTCAAGCCCTCTCTTCTGCATAAATAGGCTCTAGAATTCACTAAGCCTCAAAATAATATTAGGGTACATAAAATAAAAAAGTAGATGGAGAGTGGTGCTGATCGCATCATCTCCAAAATAGCAAAAACAAAAGTATACAGAGCCCTATCTGATATATTTAGAAAACTTTTACCTAGTACAACAGTAACAAAATACTCAGCAAACTCTAAAATAAACAAACTTTCCTTGTTATTTGAGTAATAATAAGCCTAAACTTGTAAAATAAAAGGGTAGAACTTGCCAAAACATACTTTTGCATCCAAAATGTAATTGAAAACTCTTTCTTGAATAGACTAAAAGGTCTTACTTTGGTAAAATAAGCATAAAATTGAAAAATAAAGGGTAAAACTTGACGAAACACACTTCGTGTGTACAAAATTTAATTCAAAACACATTTAAATTGTGTTATTTGAGTAAACGTGGAGAATAATCCTGTAAACTTGGAAATCTCTCTCTCTCTCTCTCTCTCTCTCTCTCTCTCTCTCTCTCTCTCTTTTTCTCTGTGTGTGTGTGTGTGTGTGTGTGTGTCCAAAATGTAATAAAAAACACGTTCATATCGTGTTATTTGAGTAAATATTAGAATAAACTTGTGAAATAAACAGATAAAAATTGAAAACACACACTTTGTGTGTTGAATATATAACTAAAAATCTTTCCTGAATAGTACAAATAGTGTTGTTTAGATAAAAATATGTATAAAATTGTAAAATAAGTTAAAAAATTGTAAAAATATCTTTGTGAGTCCAAAATTTAATAAAAATGTTGCCTGAATAGTATAAATAGTGTTATTTTGGTAAAAAATTAACATAAA
The DNA here is from genome assembly GCF_977018435.1 of Lepisma saccharinum. Classification (NCBI taxonomy): domain Eukaryota; kingdom Metazoa; phylum Arthropoda; class Insecta; order Zygentoma; family Lepismatidae; genus Lepisma; species Lepisma saccharinum. The sequence continues at coordinate 16,782,172 of NC_139236.1, read as the reverse complement.
AGTGTAAAATAATAAATTAAAAATTGAAAAAATGTCTTTGTGAGTCCAAAATTTAATAAAAAATATTGCCTGAATAGCACAAATAGTGTTATTTTGGTAAAAAATTAACATAAAGTTGTAAAATAATAAGTTAAAAGTTGTAAAAATATCTTTGTGAGTCCAAAATTTAATAAAAAATATTGCCTGAATAGTACAAATAGTGTTATTTTGGTAAAAAAATTAACATAAAGTTGTAAAATAATAAGTTAAAAGTTGAAAAAATGTCTTTGTGTGTCCAAAATTTAATAAAAAATGTTGCCTGAACAGATGAAATTGTGTTATTTGAGTAATAATAAGCCTAATAAACAGATAGAAGTTGAGAACACACACTTAGTGTGTCGAAAATTTAACTGAAAGTCTTTCCTGAATAGTACAAATAGTGTTATTTTAGTAAAAATAAGCCTAATCTTGTGAAATAAACAGATAGAAGTTGAGAACACACACTTAGTGTGTCGAAAATTTAACTGAAAATCTTTCCTGAATAGTATAAATAATGTTATTTTGGTAAAAATAAGCCTAAACTTGTGAAATAAACAGATAAAAGTTGAGAACACACACTTTGTGTGTCGAAAATGTAACAAAGTATTTCCTGAACAGATTGAATTGTGTTATTTTGATAAAAATAAGGATAAGCTGGGAAAATGTTTGACATAAAGCCAAAGTTTGGTAAAAAAATAAACTCAATAATATGTTAAATAGCACACAGTAACATAAATTTACTACCTAAATCAATAATCAAAGGGCCCTAGGTTCGATACCCCGTGATAAAAACAAATAGTGAAAAGTGTAGGCCCCGTCCCTGAAAACTCTTCTTTCTTCCTAATACAGATAAAAAACCCTACGCTTCGTTTTCCTTGTTCAAATTAAAGTTCTCGCTCCAATCTAATTGGGTATCCAAAAATCCTTTTTTCTTGTGTTCTGGGCAAACTTGGCTTACTTAGACAGAAACCTGTTCTAACATGCAAGCTTTCTAGCCCCAAACCCTCGCTACAGCATTCAATGCCCTGGAGGCAAACCTGAGCAGAATATTAATTGCCTGCGGAAACCGGTTCTACAAGCGACGCATAGCTTCAGAGATTTGGCCCTTGCTGCGCATTACCAGACATCCTTTGTTGTCTGGTTCAATCCCTCCCCTGCCCTACAGTATTGCATACCTTTCCCCTGTTCTTGCGAACTGGTTAACCTTGAAAAAACCGGTTCTAAAAATCTACCGACGCGTTCTCTGATTGGTCAATAGGGTTCGTTCTTTGTTCTGACGTCATTTGACCTTGAACGCACACTCCCCAAATTCCTTTCTCCTCTACCTGCGCGGAGTTCACCCTTGTCTGTCTGGCATCAGACTCAGCTCACACGTTATACATAGTTCGTCTCCGCTCAATATATTACATGCCATATAACATTATTACATAGTACTAATTAATAACGTTACATATCGCGGGTTCGAGTACCGGGACCGTCTTCTTTCGTACCATTACCACCTTTCATAGCGGTTCATAAACCATAAACTCTTATTTTCAATATTATAAACATTAATTATTATCGTTTGATACATTACATACTTTGCAGTAATGAATATAAAAACATATGCATAGCGTTTAGTACCTCTAATTACCTTCAATATACATATTTTTCATAAAATAAATAATTATATATTCATAAAAAGTTATAAACAAACAAATACATAAATGTAAAGTATTCTAAGTACTTGCAAATGAGTTCTAAGTACGCGCAAATTAATTAAAACCCGTGCAAATAAATTCTAAGTACGTGCAAATTAAATTGCGAATATTAATCGCCCGAGGGCAGGCCTTGGCGTATTCCGATACTACTAACATATTTGGTTATAATGCTATTATATACAGGGTTTATATAATAAGTTTGCTTTTAGGTCTAAATAGATCAATGTCAGGGGTATTATTGGAGACTATATTGTACAACGCGCACATCCTCCTCATGGGATCCGTTTCAGCCATCCTGGTTCTACCGCGTGAAATTTGGAAGAGGTCATTTCTGGGTCTTGATTTTGAGTATGGAACATAAAAGTTTATTTTTGCGAGAAGTGCGGAAGAGTCTATTTTTCCATTGACAAGTTTGGAAAGGAAGGTTAACTGGTGCATCTGTCTTCTTTTTCAAGGGACGGGACACTCAGCATGTTGCGTAAGATGTCACCCGAAGTGAATTTTGGATAAATGCCATCTAATTTATATACTAAATACCTTAAGAATTTATTTTGGAGTTTCTCTATTTTTTCGTTTTTTTTTTTTAAATAACGGGTCCCAAACGACTGAGGCATATTCAAGTTTTGATCTGACAAATGTATAGTAAAGTAGCAAAAAGGTTTCTTTTTTCTTAAACTGGCTACCCATTCTCATCACAAATCCTAGGTTCCTGTGCGCTTCACTGAGGATGCGCGCAGTGTGTGTCTGGAAATTTAAAACTTTGTCAAATGTGACTCCAAGATCAGTTACAGTATTCTCTCTTAGGATTTCTACGTCGGAAATGTTATATGAATATTGGATGGGATGTTTGTTACGTGTGAATGACACTACTTTGCATTTCTTGAGATTGAGATTAACCTTGTTGTTCTTGCACCAATCAAGTACTTCGTTAAGCTCGTCTTGTAATTTCGTGCAGTCGTGATCACCTTTAATTTGTTTGAAAATTTTGACATCGTCAGCAAAGATTAATTTTTCGGAGTTTTTTAGTGAGTCTGGTAAATCGTTAATGAAAATCAAGTACAGCAGGGGGCCTAGGTTCGAACCTTGGGGGACACCGGAGCTGGCTATGTAATAGGAGGATCTTAGTCCTTGGTGCATGACATATTGTCGTCTGTTCTGTAAATATGAAGCAAGTAGTTTTATAAGTTGCGGGGAGAGGCAGATGTAAGCTAGCTTCTGAATTAAAGTATCGTGGTGTACCGTGTCGAAGGCCTTTGAAAAGTCCGTGTATATTACATCGACTTGTCCTTTATCGTCAATAGTTGACGCAACGTAGTTTGTTAATTCGACGAGATTTGTCACAGGTGAACGGTTTTGTACAAATCCATGCTGGTGTGGAGAAAGGATAGGTTTGACATGCGAGTAAATATGATTATAAATTATTTGCTCAAAGAGTTTGGCTGGAGCTGACAGTTTCGCGATTGGTCTGTAGTTACTTATGTCTGTCTTATCTGCTGCTTTGGGGATTGAACAAATCTCCGTCGTTTTCCAACTTGCGGGGAATTTTTCTGTTTTCAACATTAAATTAAAGAGGGTGTGGAGAGGGAACTTGAGTGCCTCTGAGCAACCTTTAATAACATAGGGGGGGATTAGGTCCGGTCCAGCTGCTCTTTTTGGTTTGAGTTTCTTGATGGTTTTTTCGATTTCTTTTAGGGAGATTTCTGGGATGCTTAAGAGACTAAGTTGGGATTTCGGGAGCGCGTTCGTACGTGTGGTTTCGTAAGAGGATGCTTCCGCGGAAAAGACATTCGAAATATGTAGCATAAACATTCTGGATGTTCTTGTTATCGATAGGTTCACCATTGAGTTTCGTTGGTTGGGCTGGTGGATTCTTCCTTTGATTCTTAACTAAAGACCAAAAGAGATTTGGGTCACGAGTCAGATTAGCTTCGCAGCTGTTAAGGTAGTTTTGGTAAGCTTTGTTTATTTCCGCTTTTAATTTCGTTCTTAGGGCTTTAAAGTTAGCTTCATGATACCCTACATTCCCTTGTTTTTGTTTCCATTTTTTATGATGGTGTGTTGATCTTTATACCTTTTATAATATCTAGCGTGAACCAACATGGGTACTGATTAGAATAAGTTGAGCGGGAAAATGGGACGCATTCATCAAATATGCACTTAATTATTTCATAAAGTTTGTCCACTGCAAGATCGACATCGTTGTATTTATGTAATTGTTCCCAGTTAGCTGATTTAAATTTGTGAAACATACTGACGAAATCAGCTTTCTTAAAATTGTATCGCTTAATACTCGACTTTGAAGTTTTTGAAGTTTTACGCTTAGGTGTTTGGGGCGTGGTATATTTATTACTAGGGGCGGGTGGTGAGAATCTTCCGGCACCAGTGCATCCTGCCGGAGTATCGTTACATTATCTATATTTGTTAGGACTAAATCTAGGGTTTTACCGTTGGCATTTTGTATAGTATTTAAGTTTTTGAGATCATTAAAATCAATAAAGAACTTCAATTCACGACAGTAGGAACCTAACGTGAGGAGGTCGTTAGTAGGATGAGTTATGTCAGGAATGTTAAAGTCACCAGCGATGAGCAATGGGGCCCCTAGAGGACAATGTGCGGTTATGTGGGAGAACAAAGTTTCATATACCGGTAGGGGTGATGACGGCTGGATGTATATTACAGAAATATAGATGGTATGTGCATTTTCCGGTTTTAATTTTATAATTACACAGTCTATGGTTTGTTCGGTTAACGGTAAATCCACCAGTTCAGGGCAATGTTCTTTCTTTACACCAATAAGAACACCACCGCCTAGGGTTTTCCCGTTTTCTCGTGGGTTGCGGTCCGATCTAAAAACACTGTATTGTTCTGAAAATATTTCGGAGTTTGATATGGATGCGTTGAGCCAAGTTTCAGCACACAAGATCACATCATAGTTATTCGCCAAAATGCTGAGAAGAAACTGATTCGTTTTCGAGCGTATACCTCTTAGGTTTTGATAAATAATGCTCATGGGGACTCGATTTGTTTGATTCTTATGAACGGTTTTGACTGAATTTACATTCTCTGGCGAGTTATCAGAAACTGAGTGTGCACTAGTTACATTTGTACTCATTCCGCCAGGTTCGAGATTGTCTGCTGTTTTCACTAATACACCAGTGGGTCCTGAGGGGATGTCCTTCTTACCTGTCAGGTTGCGATGGGCATGGCTACGTCGACATCTTCAGAGAGGCCGGAGGCCATTTCCGCGGGACCACTTGCTTCGCCGATCGTACTGCATTCCTGAACTTCCAGGGTGGATAGGGGCTGGGGGATGTTGAACTGCACTTTCACTTGGAGACGGGTTGGCGCCAGCAGTTTGGGGCTCAGATAAGGTGGCTGGGTCAGGTTGGAGATCACTCAAGGAATACTTGACACAGTGTTGCCAATCTCCGAATGCATGATTTCCCTTTTACCAGTGTAAAATTTCCCTTTTTCGACCTAAATTTCCCTCGATTTTCAAAACACATCTGTAGCTGTATCTTTGTATTACTATAACTGTTAATCAGGACCATATATAAGGGGGTTTAGTGGGTTCAAACCCCACATTGAATAAAATACTAGAAACTGATTATAGTTTCATAATATAATTATCCTAAAATAAACATTTGAATTTTAAAATAAAACACTAATGTATCGAAAAAATCCCCAAACCAAAAAAAAAAAAAATCTTCTGCGGAGCAATGATTGTCGGACTTTGAAACCCACCCATTGTCAAAGCTTAGCTAGGGGCCTGCTGTTAATATTTTTCTTTTGACGCCTGTTTTGCCTGAGGAACAAACTTTATTATTATTATTATTAAATATTTATGAAAATCATAAAGCTATGCACCTACACTTACACTCGTTACCTTTAACTGGTTGTAGCCAGCTTTTGAACTGCGGGTCTTCCTGCCACTCAATACGAAATTTTTTCACATGTCTCCCAGATATCTTTTCATCCGCAGATAAATCCCCACGACGTTTTCTAACTTTTCTGGGAGTTGCAGCTAGCTTCCTATTAGTCACCTCTTCGATTCTCCTTGCAACGACACAGGACACACAAAGTTACACACACACAGCCACTAAGACACGTTCTGAAATTATGGATGGAACAAGGAAAGAAGTTGAAAATCGCATCGCAAATTCTTTCCAGGTGCAGCGCGGCTCGTGCCTTGAGGCCTTTCTATGAAACGCGACAAATATAAGACTGACCGGTCAAGGTCATCTATAACAGGGAGAAAGAAGCTTACTGAAAAGTGTCACTGTTGCTAACTATTCATTTGGAAAAAGTACACGCTGAAAAAAAAAATTCGAACTTTTTAAAAGAACGAAAATGTGAGTTTAAATTTCCCTGTTTTTTAGCTACTTTTCATTAAATTTCCCTTTTCCCTTTTCACCCTCAAATTTCCCTGTGCCTAGGGAAATTTCCCTGCTTTTGGCATCACTGACTTGACATTGTCAACAACGAGGTGGCGGTAACTAATATAGGCTCCATGACCAGCATTCCGTGCACTGTGCATATGTTCCAGGAGTCCCTGGCGCTCCTTCCGAATGGAATAGCAAAAGCCGTGTTCAACATATATTTTTGTACCTTTTAGTTTGTTGCGGCACCTGAGAATTTCTTCCTTTTTTTGTACCGTAAAAAGCGGCAAACGATTGGGCGTGGGCCTCGCGTGCTGTTCGTGTTTATCCTATGAGCTCGCTGAATATCATCCTCTTGCAGAATTATGCTCAGCTTGTCTTGTATAATTTGACGTACTTTGGACTCGGATTCTGCCCAGTCTTCTCCCGGGGGATCCTCATCGACACCGTAAAACACTAGGTTATCCCGACGACTTCTATCTTCCTGATCATTCAGTCTTCGTTGAAGCCATCTTTGTTCTCCGACAGTTCTTCAACACGTTTTGTAAGCGAACCTACGTCACTTTGGAGGACATCCACTCTACCGACCAGAGTTCTAAGTGCGTCGTTGAATTGTCGAACTTCGGTAACAACTGATTCGTAAGACGCTTTGAGATCACGGAACATATTACCATATTACTTCCTAGTTGCTCATCCAATTGATATTGAAAGGTCTCTACTTTGCCCAGATATCTCTTCTTCTCCTCGTCGCCAAGTGCTTTTATATGATCCATTTCATCCGATATACAAAACGAGAAGAAAGGCCACAAGTACGCACTGGAATTACCCGGCCGCCGTGAACCGAAAGTTGCTGTGCTACAGTTCCACAATCGATTGTGCCGTTCGATATGTTTCTGTTTACTCGTGGATAATCCCTATAAACCTAAGGAGAAGGGTTTGTCAGTGTTTCCACCCTAACATGAAAGTATCAACGCGCAAAACGCACGTGAATTCTATTTCAAGCTGCGTGTCACATATATGTGACAAATTACGACAACGCCCTTATGTTCGTTGTTACACATATGTGACAGATTGCAAGTAAAGGATAATGTTGAATTTAGGTACTTTACACAAGTATCTCTATTTGCAATAACTTTCACATACTTTTTAGGTAAATCACGCTCTCAGCATCGTAATGCAGGGTCCTGGGCAAAATTTTGATGCTAATAATAACATATTATAAGTGCTGAGCACAGTATATATATATATATATATATATATATATATATATATATATATATATATAAAAACTAGTACAGTACTAAGTATATCCGAAAATTACAGGGATAAAATATATACGATGTAGAAGGATACATTGATATAACATTAAATTTCATTTTCTTTAAAAGAAAAATCCTCTACTAAACCTCCAACAATTGAATAATGCTGAGCACATCAATGACCAGATACACCATGACGTCCAATTTCTATAAATTATATAATTTAAGTTATCTATCAGTGTTTATATTAATTCACACCGTTCTTACTATTTATTGAAATAAATGAAATTTTATCTAGTGATATATTTGGTAATGTTTAATGCTATATAGCTCTTATGAAATACTCACTGTCGATCTTTGATGATAGCATATTATGGACAAATGCACTGATTTTGTTACTCCTTCTTAAGTGTTTGTAATTTAAGTGATTCCAACCACTCCTCATATTTAAATGAGCTCCATAATTCACAACCATATTCTGATATGGACGTACAATTGTGATACATACAGTATAAAACCTGAAAGTTTCCAATCTGTTAAAAGAAGTTCCAATAAATGAAATGTAAATCCTGGTAACTTTTTAGAATGTTTACAAGTTTATTTTATGTGGTGATCATAACAATGTTGAATCAATCATTATTCCTAGTTCCATATAACTAGAACACAGTAGCACATTTGGAGATTTAATGAAATATTTGGAAACAAAGTGTGTTCTTCTTGTACAGCTCATGACTTTGCACTTACTAACATTACTTTGAATTCAATTGCTTTCACACTAATGCACCACTCTCTGAAGATTATTTGTAACGTTTAAACATCCAATCCACTTTTTCCATTTTCTCTAAAGAAATTTAGTTCGTCAGCATATAAAAGATAAGTAGAATAAAAAAATACTATACATGATATCATTATTAAAAATTGCAAATAAAATTGGTTTAATAGGAGATCCTTCTGGCACTCCACAAGTTATTTTCGCGTTGTAGGAGGTAGTTTGTTCAATTTTAACTCTAAATTGTTCTATTCGATAAATAACTCTCAAACCATTTCAAGAATCTCATTGATATTTATCAAGTTTTTGTAATGCTTCACGGAGTCAAAAGCTTTAGATAAGTCGATCACGTAATATTAGTTTGCGATTTCTTACTTAGTTTTTTTAAGGATGTCTCAACCTCTCCTGACGGGCGCCGGTACATCCTCCCTTGTCCGGTACCCACAAGGTCTACACGGAAATAAGGTTCCTGGGAGCTTATTCTTGACACTCAACACCTAGCTCACGAGTGAGTCGTCTCGTTCGGTAACCAACTCGGTTGCCAGCCGAAAGTCGAATTCTTGAAACGAAACGAGTTGAGCAGCTCACGGATTCGGGGTCTCGAGTTGCATACGGCTGAAATGTTGGCTGGCAAGAGAGGCTACCCTATCATTAGCCAATGGCGTTGCGACTTTTGCGATTTCGATTCTCGGTAATCGTACAGTCCACAGTCGATCGCAGCCAATTTTATTTTGTCTGTATTGAAATACCCATTGAATGTATGTTCTTAACACGGATGTGTTATGTGTAAAATATACGTAACATTACATGCAATTAATGACAGTGCCGTGCCATCTAGAAATACCGGCACTTTCAACATGTTGAAATTATTTCCGCACGCAGTTGACAGAAAAAGCTATGAAGAAAAATGGAAGTTATGTTGCTGCATTAAGGCAAGTGTTCATTCTATTTATATAAAATAATTATTTTATTTGTTGAATTCAAATCACGGTGATGAGTTTATTAAAGCCTTGTGCACCGTTCATAATTATAAGCAAGGATGTCTTCAATCTAATCTAGTGTAATGTAAATTGTTGCAAACATTTGGACCAGTGTTAAAGACGCACAACCTAAACAAACTGTACATAGTAGTGAGAAAGTTTAGTATTAAAATTATTTGATACACAGAAGTTAATCAGGACTGGATGTTGAGTTGTCAAAGCATGCCGTAACTCGTTTAGAACCGCTATTTTGCTCCAGGCCAGGCCTCATATATATGACATACCAAAAGGTATTCTCGATAACAAAATATCCCAAGCAGAAAGTAAACACGAAAAAAATACAATTGGTGCTTGTGTGTCTATATGGAGCGATTTTACAATACAGGGAATTTCTCCATTTTGTTTGAAATTCGGCATACTCACTAATTTTGGCCCCCTAATCACGAATCTGCAGTCAAAATTTGGCGCTCACACGTGGAAATAGCAAAATAATCGAAATTAAGTTCTTATTTCCACACCCTCGATTTCCGAATTTCCCGCCGGTTCCGGGCTCCGCCCCTGGGGTAATCGACCTACCGCCCCCAACCGCTATCGCGGCCCCGCCTCCGCTCCGCTCCGCTCCGGCTTCCCGCCTATATCTATAGACTCCCTGTTAAGGGCATGTTAGAAAGTGGCCGGATTCACCTGCCCCCAAATAAGCGCCAAATTTATACGTGAGCGCCAAATTTTAAGTGCAGATTCGTGATTAGGAGACCCAAATTAGTAAGTAACCGAAAATTCAAACAAATTGGAGAAATTCCCTGTATTGTTAAATTATACCGTCTATATTTTGCCTTTTTCTCTATTTTAAGCCACTTTTCTGCATCTTTAGTCTAAATTTGATAATGAAGTATGTGAGGATTTGATGAATTATGCTACACAAATGTAGAACATTTTTCATTCATCAGTGACTTACAGGCAGTGTAGCCTTCACAAGCTACTTTTCACAACATAATTCCTCCTGGATTAATACATTCTTCATATTTAAAATGCACAAATTAATTTCTCCAAACTTACTTCCAGTATTCTAAATGTATTCTTTATCCTCTTTTACAACTTGCAAATTTCATTACACAATCTGAACCATTACCATGTTGGCTAGTTGTGATATTACTTCAGATAGTTATGTATGCATTTTTCATTCTAATTCTTTTCTTCTGCTTTCAGGTTAAACATTCCCAGAACCCAAATTGAAAGAGGATGGGGAAGTAACATGTGGCCCTTGTTTGTCTATGGCTGATATTGGAGAGGTCTGTCTCATCTTGCTGCTATTGTCTTCATGCTTGAACTGGGTGTACACTAAATGGATAATTTATCATGCATTCAAGAAGAATGTGACCACCTCATATTCCAATAAGTAGCATGGACTTTGCTGCTTCCGTGCAGAAGAAAAGAAGGCCGGACATGGCAAGTGAAGCCGAAATCACCGATGAAAGCATTCCGAAATCTACAAAAGAAGGGTTCGATGTACAACTTCAAAATTTATGTAATTCAAGTAAGACACCTGGTGTATTGTCAATATTTTCTGGCCAACATGTAGTGATCAAAAGTGCCTTAATATGCCAGGCTTCACTCAAGCTACCCGTATTTGTGATAACAGTTGGAAAATGAATGTGCAGTTATATTTGGTGGTCAAGCAGAAAATTTGAAGTGGTTTTAGTACAAATCAGGGACATCAAACATGAAGACCATTATTACAAATGGTACAGTTTCACCATCTGTGTCACTTTTTTTTTTAAGCTACCCATACCTTTTTTTTACCTACCCATACCAAGTTCTTATTTTTCTCCGAAACTTCTAAGGTATAACCCATGAGAGTACAGTGACAAAATTATATGAACACACACACACAGATCTTACCACTATTTTCATGATGAAAGTTGTGCGAATTACTCACAAGTTTAATTTTTATATATTATTAACTTAAGTTTTGCAAGTATCGAGGTAACTGCTGCGACGTTTCGGGAGGCAACTGTTCCCTTCCTCAGGCTGCTCACGTTTAGGTTATGTATAAATCATAACCACGTTGAACTCTCCATAGGTACAGGATATAGGATTGGTAAAAGGTGTGTGGTTAAAAACAATAAAAATCGAAAACCCATTACAGGTGCACTTCAAACTACCATGCCGTTTTCCCAATTAGAAACTGCTCCTTGGAATGTTAAACTTTAAAACTGTGAATAGCCCCGGTCCACGTGTGCTGCAATACTCCAATGTTTCCTCGTCGAGCACGAGGAACCACTATTTTCCATATGTGGGTTATTCCTAAAAAAAGTTTACCCTTGAATAGGTGCAATACCAGATGGAATTGTGAATTCTACTTGCTGTGGGAAAGGAGTATGAAACAAAAAATGCCCGTGCAGTTTGAGAAACTTGACAGTGAATGAGATTTGGTGTGTGAAATTATCTTGGTTGATGAAAGATAACGGGATCATTATATTAAAAATAGACCACCCCAATTACTTTTAGGTGCAAACGCAAATAAATGTTAACTTAATTTCGTGAATAGAGAAAATGTTCATCTGTAGGGTTCTGGGGGATGTTGAAAAGTGGAATGGGTAACAGTTCAGATTATTTTATGATTTCTCCTAGCACAAAGACTAATTAGCGTAGAATTTTGGAAATCATTGTCACGAAATTCCTTAAAGTAATGAGCACTGTTTGAACTCTAAAAAAATTTATGTATGTTGAAAAAAAACAACTTAAAAATTACCTTACGCAAGCATACCCACTTCCCATGGACAAGATATTCTCCGTCGACAAGCCGTAGAAGCATGGGAATGAATGTAGAAGTAAATCCGAACCTTAGTAGAATGCATTTAGGAACTTTGTTTTAATGCTAAGAGAACCAAACCTAACCACGAAAGCATATATTGAACAAAATCTTAAGTAATCGCTAAAACCCCGCAGTATGTGTTAACAGACATACATCGAAATCGAACCATGTAGAAATTGCATTCGTAGCATGATGAAATTGCAATAAAACAAAAGGAACTTTGGCCCCAGGCAAAGGAAAAGATCTGCAGTTCCAACGAAACACGCGTAGAGGATCCATTAATTGTCAGCAACAGTGCTGTGACACTACCAATTTAAGAAGTATAGTGCTCGTTTTTGTAATATATGTGATTGATTGGTTTGGTTAGTATTACTTCCCTTTTCTGCTTCTTTTGGCCAAGTACAAAGATGAGAATAAGTGGTGATGAGATGAAATTGATAAAGGGGCACTAAAAAAGAAGGGTACTAGTTTACTATCCTTCGGACAGATTTCTTCATTTCTACAGAAGAAACTACTTACCGTAATAAGTTCCTGTAGTATTGTCTAACATCGGGAAGGTGTTTTGTGTGAAATTCAGGTAAGTTTTCCGTATCCTGGGAAGGATTTCTTCAAATTTAAAAGTTTGAGGCTCATTTGGGGGCACGTGACTCCAGCCAATTTCTAACATACCTTTAACAGGGAGTCTATAGAGAAAGCCGGGGCCACGTTAGCGGTTGGTCAATTACCCCAGGGGCGGAGCCCGGAATCGGTGGGAAATTTGAGTCAAAAATTTCAAACTAAAATAATTTTTTAGTTTTAATTTCGCACCAATTCCATGATGGATAGCCCCAAAAACCATTCACGGAATGTTCCGCGAAGCAGATAGGTAAGTACGAATGTCAAAAATTGACGAAACTAAGAAGTTATAGGTGTCCGGAGGATAGTAAACTGTTACCACATGTTCACTTCAGCTGATGATAATGTTAGTGATCTCTTATTTTAAAAATAAATTGGTTTGATTTTTAGGTTTACAACGCCTGGCCTTAAAATTGTTAAATGTTTTTTTTTTTTTTGCTTCAACCATTCAATTTTTCAACAGTGCTATTGCTGTATAATACTTTTTACATGCAAATCACATTGACTGAAGCAAAATACAATTGATATCTGTCTCTCCACAAAACTAATAATGAAAGTGTAAGAGACGTGTATAATTAAAACATGTATTTTTTTTCAAAAAAGTTTTTTTATTTACTTTATTATATATAATAAAAGTGTTTACTGAAGTAGAAATTATGTTTGCAGTTATTCAACTATTCATTTGGTACCCTTGACCCTCTGCAACCCCCCCCCAGAAAAAGTGAAATATTTTGCTGTGAACATTTTCTGTTTAGCTCATGTAAATGTTACTGTGAAGTAAGGTACATTTATTACGTTAGTGTGTTACTTATGAAGGTGAACAGCCCAAAGGCTTCGAACCACTGAATGTAGCACCAAACAGGGTATTCAACAACTACATTAGGAGTCTTAGCTTTGGAGCTTATAGAAAGTTCCGACATGTTCTTCTGTTATTTTAGTGTGCATACAAAAGGTTTTTGCAATAAAAAGCAGCAAAAGTATTCCGAGGTGGCAGGTTTCTACTCATGTGGGCCATAATTGTGGTTTAAATATCTTATTTGTGTTTTATGCATGCAAGAACCAATTTTATATTACATAAGACATCAAAATCTTTTGATTAAAGATGATCAACATTAACTCTTGATGGGGTTACAGTGGGTACATTTCTTATTAATTTATATTGACAATGTTTATCTACATCCAAGCTATCTTCATTCATGTGTTGGAACTTAAATCAGTCAAGTACAAATTATCTGGACTGCTCCTTTCAATTATAAGAAATATTTTTATTTGGGCTTGAAAGTGTTTTAAATTTTTATTTTAAACATACAATTTGCAAGAAAGAATACTTCAAATCTTTCTGCAACCCTCTGACTGACATCCTATGGGAGTGGATGAAATATCTGCTTAATGTCTTTGTGTGGCGTTTGTGGATACATTTTCTGAAAGATATCTTGTTATTGTTGTGCACTTAAAAAGGGGAAAATGTACCTTACAACTAAGGGTGCTAACAGTTTTATCATAAATGAGCTTTGAAATACCTGGTGAACCATAGTTTATCCAAAATGAAATTTCATCCTAACTTGGCTAGAAGTTAATGCTGTTACTATTTCCCTTCCCCTAGATAGTCTTATCAGTTTGCTTTGTACAAACAGCCAGCCTTCAGTTTTAAGGCTCGACAGGACCTTTGGAAGCCCAAAGGGCAATTTTTTTCAAATTTTCCTCTCAATTCCAAAAACCTGATATTCCAAAATATGAAAAATTACATATGCTTAGAATTCTTTCTAGAGCATTGACGTGAATTTTTGAGAGTTTGCTTTTGCCATTATCTAGATATTCTCAAAAGTTTCGCGATTACGTAAGTTTATTAATATCCAGATAGCAGTGAAAACAAACTACAAGATAATTCACGTCAAAGGTCCAGTTGAGCCTTAAGGGTTTCAGAAGCCATAAACTGTTGTGTACAACATTATTTGTGTGACTGGTTCAGTTATTGCAGGGTTCACCAAATTAAAACTGACATGCAAAAGCTAAACATACTCTTTCATTGTAGGCAGCAGCTTGGTCAATATATTAAAAACCTGCTAACCTCAACTTTTATTACAGCAGTTATACTCTCAACCTGAATAAAGCTCACTATGAACCAGGCAAGGATTGTACATTGTGGTCACTATTAAAACTCCATTGGTATAAGACACTCACCCTGGGTTATAATTATAAGTTTTTTATGCTCAGGTAATTATATTATTTTCCGGTCTTGTCTAGCAGTAATTTGCAATGTCCATGGCCAGATGATAGCAGTTATATGTTCTGGCATTAGTCTGTCTACACACACACACATGACGTTTTGATGATAGGTTGTCTTTTGTAAGCACCAAGCTCACACATACACCAACCACATAACCATTTTCTGAAAACATTTTATTTCTGTGCACACTAAATTCATGTTGTCACTGTTTTGATATTCAATAGTTTTATTGGACTCCCATTCATTTATTACGGCTACTATTTCTGGCAAAATAAACTTTGGAATATGATGGAATATGGCCTGCTGAATCAAATAAGAAAAGAGAAAACCTGGGTACTGTGTTTGATTCTCACAGCCAATTGTTGTGCTTTTCTTGATAACTTGCCTCTCATAATAGGTAATCAGTAACATTGCAATACAAGCATATATTTTTTTTTAATAAGAAAAATTTTAACTTATATAAGTGATATACATTAGGCACTACATATTTATAAACTACTTTCAATATGATTAATGTAAAAAGATATTCAAAAAGACAAAAAAACAACAATAAAATTCATATGCGAGAGCCATGTTCACTGTACACCAACCACGTTACTTCTTTAAACCATGAAAACTGCAGAGGCCAAAGTAGCTCTCGGTATTGGGGCCTTCTCGATGGCGTAGTGATAGCGTCGTCACATTGTAATCAAGGTGTCCTGCATTTGATACCTGGTGGAGATACACACTGGTTTCGATCCCACTTTAAACCGTAGGTCCAGTCCAGATTAGCCTTTCTGTGCATGAAGTGGACTTAAAACAACAATTCAATCAAAGCTCTCGGTATCTGCCAATATAGGCATTTATTGGTAAAATTACATATTTTTACTAATCCAACTCTCTACAGTCTGTAATTTACTGCAAAATTCTGACATATTATTTTTGTGAACCTATATAAATTAATACATCCTGCTTTTGTATAAAAGCACTTTATTCGTATCCACAAAATTGTACAGCTGCTTTTAAGAATTCATAGGTACATTCACTGACAAACAAAAAATTGTTTGAGCATAACACACTTCAACAATTTTGTCTGTGTTATATCACCTGGTATAGCAGTGCCAAGTATGCACATGTATTGTTGAGATCAGACTAGTATATTTTCTGTGAGCAAACATATTCTATCACCCACTTGACATGTTTTCCGAGATTCGCCAGTTTCCAAGCGCATTGCATCTCGGTACCTATTACTTATTTTTTACCTCTTGATAATTGTATTCGAAGCTCGGCACAGCCCAACACTGAAAATGTTGGAACTCTTATCTGCAAGTATAAGGTCAACTGGTAGATTTCGCCACTGTGTTCTGTAATGAAAGTTATTACACACACCTTGAAGGTATATACAGATCAAATAATTGACTGTATTTTGTTTACAATTAGACCAAGTCATGGCTCTTATAATCAAGCATGGTTGCCTGTTAATAAATAATTTGAAGCAATCTAAATTTACAGAAACTCTCTCACCACAATTTGACCTGAATGGAAAAGGCATTGTTTCATGTAACAATGTCCTTTCTGCCCATGGTATGCAATTTAAAATCATACATATATGATATTTGACCACTTGTCTACTATTCAGGATTCTGCCACTTTTCACACGTATCAATATGCCAGATCCTGCAGTCTGCATCCTTTCTTCACTCTCATTAAAGTCTTCAGTCTTCAGTAAACTTTGCCTTTGACACTTGAACTCCTTTGCAAGTTCCTGTGATCTTAAATCACATTGTCAATATACACTGTATTCCATTGTCATGGATGTCTGCCATGCAGTGTGTTCTTTACCTAAATAAAAGAAGAGCATAAATAGTACACTTATCACAAAGAGAAAATGCAAAGTAATAAAATAAAATGTATGATAAATACAGAAAAATTAGTACACACTTTATCCATGAAACATTTTTTTTCTTCTTCTTTGTTCTATTAATTTCAGTGGCCACTACCACCATCCTCGTTGGAACTTGTACTGTTGCTTGACATGCTTCCAACGAGGACGGTGGCAGTGGACACTGAAATTAATAGAACAAAGAAAAAAGTTTTGCTGATAAAGTGAGTACTAGTTTCTCTATATTTATCTACTACCGCGTCTCTCTTTTCCCAATTATGAATAAAATATATTTGGTCGGATGGACCAATGTGATAATATGCCCATATTTGATGCTACTGATGCTGAACCAGTTATGATAAAAGTAGATATTGCACACATAAGTGCGAAAAAATTTTAACTTTCCCACTTAACTTTGGATTTTTCATATTTGTTTACACAAATTTATTTTAAAAATATATATACACAGCTCGATGAAAGCAGCAGGTGAAATTCCAACATGGCAATGTAAAAATATGTCTTATTACGTGTTCAACACTGGTGGTTGCATGGAAAAAATACTCATCATTGATCACGCAGATCCCTATCATGATCCATAGAATATTATCGTTTTTACCCATTATTTGTCAAAATTGATCTGGTTTTGTAGCAATAATGTCCATTCAAAAAGCATTCTGGTTCCATTAGCAAAATTTTATTTCGTTCAATATGTTACAGAGGAAAGGAAATTCTAAATCTAGTAAATTACATTTAAATATGGTGAAACCAACAAAAATTACAATTTATATTGGCACATTTATTATTCCGTTTCCCCACAAGATTCATACATGCTTCTTGTGGTGTGAACATACATTTATAATAGATTTTAGAAATTAGTAATTGTATATATAGAAACACTTTGTGTCTAAAAACACTTCCGTCAAGTTGCATGGATCCTTATTGTGCTCCACTGTAGTGTGAGCTCTATAACAAGTGAAAAGACTTTGTGTGCCATTATCTAACAGAACAAGAAGTCTTCTAAATACATGAAACTTGACATTATAATATATGTGACTATTATTGGCATATTAGTTATTAAAATGAAGTTTCATGCAGAAAAAATTGGATGATATTGTTGAGACAAGGGGAGTTTATGTGCATGAAGTTCATGTGAACATAACATCTTAATTCATAATTGGGAAAAGAGACGCGGTAGTATATAAATACGGAGAAACTAGTACTCATTTTTATCCGCGAAGCTGTTTTATCTTTTTCGATTAATTTCAGTGGCCACCATCCTCGTTGGAACTTGCTGTAGTGAAAGCAAGCAATGGAAAAGCAACTTCCAACGAGGATGGTGGCAGTGGCCACTGAAATTAATCGGAAAAGAAAAAACAGCTTCGCGGATAAAAGTGAGTACTAGTTTCTCCGTATTTATAACATCTTAAGTTTGCACATAGCTTGAGGACCTAAAAGAAAAGTTAAATATTCAAAACTCTTCCAGAGAAGAGCCATTTTCTAAATACTTTCTAAATGATTGTCATGCATTTCATCTCTGATTGTAGTAACTCAGCAAGAAACGAGTCTTTAGAAGCATATTTTAATAGCAGCAAGTATTGCCAGAATCATCAGTTATGAGGATACAAACTCTCATCAGTGTATATTCACTAAGTTGTTATGTACCTGTATTAACGTTAGTTCAGTCTTATAGCCATGGCGATAGAAGAAAGGAGCTCTCGGTATCTTCCAGTCAACTAAGTTCAGGCATTGACGTTAATTTATCTCTCGTTTATTTCTGTTCAGTTTTTAAAAGTCCCACTTTTATGCACAGATAGGTTAATTGGGACTGGATCTACAACAGTTTAAATGGAATCTGAAACACTTATGTGCCTCCACCAGGTATCAAGCCTGGGATGGTTTAATTACAAGGTGACGACATTACCAATATGGCATCAGGGAGGCTGGTATGGGTTTTAGTAATGACAACAAGGAAGGTTTTGTTAAAAGGTGCATGTGTCAGATACAGAGGGATACATTCATGTTTCAGAGCATGTGATGGGGATCGTAGACTATGTTTTGATGCATAATGAAAGATAATAGTAAAAAGCAGGAGGCTGAGTAGTCTCTAAAACTGTATTTCAAAGAGAATATTATTACGACTACTAACTTTGATTAAATAAATATTTAATGTTGATTTCATTGTAAGACTTAATTTTCACAGAAAAATTACATATTCCCTTACATGGTTAGGTCATGCGAGTATCTGTTACAAAAGTTGGTGAGAGGTAATTAAGTTTATACAACATGTCAATGTGTAAATGAAAGAAGTGTGGTGTATTTTCCTTACCTTTCTCTTGGTGATATTTGAATATCTTCTGTGCAACTTTAGAACCACTGTTGGCATTTGCCTCAGATACCTCTGGTTCCTTGCTACATTTTTTATAAGCAACAAAGGGAGCCCAATATGGATTAGTCTCATCCATGTGGTATGCTGGTTTCCCTGAAACAGGCAGAATATTCATTATTACAAACATTTACCTTCTGTTTGTTAAAAGAAAAAAATCAGAATAGAAGCACTTTCCATACATAAGCTCACTACAGCAAGAGTGCACAAATTTCTAGTGTTTTGTTTGCTTACACATTTTTAAAAATGCAAATGCAGATTATGTTTGTACTTACATTACCAATGTGTATATCTTTGTCTATGTATTAATTTCGTTCGATTCTGCCATTGCAAGTATTAGATCATTGCTTATAGCAACGATTAGGTGCAGAACAGCTGCATTCTTAACCTTGCCCTTCAATAAAGGATAACTGAATAAATAGACAACATAAGCCACAACTGTGTAATAGTATTCCTGTGAAACACTTCTAATTATGGGACATGTAAATTTTACCACATACCAATACCAATGAAAAATACAATGCCAACGACGTGTGGTAAATAATTTTTCTACATTTCTTTTGCAAAAAGATCATTTCTTAAATTTTGTGTATATCACAAATAAATGTGCTAAACAGACACTCACCTTCACTGTATTCTGCCCCTGCTTGCAGAACAAGTCTTGCTTGATGCAATTGCTGACGTTGGCCTGACAAACACTAATTCTGCAATCTTTTGCCACTGCCAACTGGTAGTTGCCTGTTGCAAAAAAGCAAAAATATTTCACTAACATGATAAAAATGTTCGTATTACGATAAGATAACATTTATTATTTCATCCATGAATAACTTACTTGCATATAGCCTAGGTAACAGTTTCATACATCGGAGACACATTTCTTCATTTTTACAGAAGAAACTACTTACGGAAATGAGTTTCTCTAAGGTTTCCAAAGTTAGTCGAAGTATTTTCTTTCATCGTGGTATCTATTTGACTGGGAAATCATGTCAGTGTTTCAAATCCCCCTTTTTTTTAACTATGCTTGCCTAACCTAACCAAACCTAACCTTATCGGAATGGTTCGTGGGGCTATCCGTCAGCTACCCGTGCATAATGTACAATTTGCACGCGTGACGAACATGGTAGTAGGTATTTCTCAGTGAAGAAGGTTGGAAACCCTGATATTTGAAAACAAAAGATGCGATATCATTCGCAAGGTAAGCAATATCGCACCATTATGTGCGTTCGGTAGCACTTAGGGTAACACTTTACTATACTGGAGACTGATTTCTTCAAATTTACAGGCGAAAGTACTTACGCAAATCATTTTCTGTAGCGTTGTTGATGTTCGGGAATGTAGTTTTGATCCATTTTAATGCGAATGCATGTGGTTTTCTACGAAAATCTATTTCCGATGCGCTATTGCTGCTGCCGCCATTTGCTTTCTGCACGAGAGCACAATACGCTCTCGTATTGTCCGTATATGCTAAATTGAACAAAAGGAATGCTAATGGAACCTAACCTAACATAGTAGGCATACCTCGTCCCCGTGATGGTTCGTGGGGTTATCGTGAATTTTTGGGCTAAGGTCAATGGTTTTTGGGGCTGCCCGTGGATGGTTTGTGGGAAATAAGGAACAGTAAGTACTCGTTAATGTAAGAAATAGACATTATTTTCGTTAGAAATTCATTATTTCACCTAAAGAAATGTTCCGCAATGCAGAATAGTACGTTAGCAATGTAAAAAATTGCGAAATAAATCATCGATAGGTATCTCCGGTATAGTAAAGTAGTACCGCACTTAGAAAAATGCGTTATTTTAGTATAAAAAGTATTTGTTTTCGTGTAAAAAGCATAATGGCACCTTGAACTAGCTATGTTCTGCAATACACAATTGATAAGTACGAACCATGCAAAACACAAAATATCCGATCTATGAAACTGGTACCTATAGCCTATATGCAGTGATATTGGACATGTCAGTTTGTTTAGAATATCATAAACAATGCAGTATAATAAAACAATGAAATACAATTTATGGTTACAGCGAAATAGTCGAATTATAATACGATAAAACACCCACATTACTACCTTAATGGTACCCAGTACACATTTGCATTTTACATCCATTCCATTATCTTACAATTTCTCTATTGATCCTTTAATTCTGATCAACACGAGAAGTGCTTATTATTTAGTTAAATATAATTGAGATCAGCTGTTCTATTTTCCTTATTTATTACGTACCCATTACATGCAATGTGCACAGATAGTATAACAATTATGACCTTCAAAGTGCTTCAGTATTTCCATGTTTTTTTTTCGCTTTTCTACCTTTGGATCTATTGTGACAAAATAAATTGCGAACTTATGATATACGTATATGGTGTGACAATCAACATCCATCCACCTTACCCTTGAGCGTTAAAATGCTCTATATTTTTACGAGAAAAACCTATTGTATTTTTTAAATATATTTTTTATTTACACCTTGACAAATAAGTCTTCAAAGTCAAGCATGTGTACGCGCAAACCAATATTTTAATGAAAAATCGGAAAAAAACATTGTGCATAGACTAACCACAGCCTATTTACGTCACTGGACGCTTATTACTGCTTTTTTTAAAAATGCAAGCTTATAATAATAATACAAATCGTAACATACTTACCCTAAGATGGACTGGAATGGTTGTATTCTACTTCATTCGCTATTATCCTTGCCTCAAGCACAAACAGCAACTTAAATATGCATCCATGGTCGACAATTATGGTAACCGACTCAACAGAACGAGTGGATACGGTAGGGTACCTGCTGCCGAGTGCTAGCGAACGAACCGACTCTCAAGCCAGGGACCGAACGGATTTCAAGAATCGAGTACATTCCATGTCGTTCGCCGCGCGACCGACTTGACTCGGCAATCCAAGAGCCAGCTACCGTAACGAGATTCAAGAATAGGCTCCCTGGACCGAATTTAAATTCAGCCGGAAAAAAGTTCGTGGACCGTATTTAAGTAGATCCGGAAAACAGGTTCCTTAACCGTATTTAAATTCATCCGGTAAAAAAACATTCCTGGACGAAATTTAAATTCAGACGGAAAAAAGGTTTCTGGACAAAATTTAAATTTAGCCACAAAAAGGTTGCTGGGCCGTATTTAAATTGATCCATAAAAAAAGGTTCCTGGACCGAATTGAAATACTTCACAGTTAAAAAGGTTCCTTACGGTCCAGAATCCATTTATGCTTGCTGATTTTCTCTCCTGGACCGGAATTGAATTTATTTAAAATTCCTTTACCTTTACAACCCTGAGATAAGGTTTAGCATAGTGCTTGGGCAAAACGTGAGGGGCAACCGCTCCCACGCACGCCTAATCGCCGCCACTGATTACATTTATGCCTTATTATCCTGTGTGAAACATCGAAATTCCAGGTTTCCGTACATGTAATTACGTGTAATGTGTATCGGAGAGCGAGTGTAACTTTACACATCTTTAACAAAAAAAATTGTAGGCATCTTATTAAATTCGTTTCTTCATATTTGAAGTAATACACGTAATTAGGTCATTACATACAACATAATTTAAAAAAATTAAAGTTTGGCGATGCCATGCGTTCCATAAGAACCAATGCTATTTGAAGCACCAACCAAGGATTTTCACCTACAAAATGGCGGTCGCGAGTACTCGTATATGACGTCAAGTCATACATCCAGGGACTAATTAGCACAAACAAAGTGTGCCATCTAACTGATAACGTAGGGACTAAACCATTCGCTTTTAGAATGAATTCTAACTCAAGCAAGAGAAACAATATTTGAATAATAGTATACTTCTTACTTGCAGGGTACGTAAGCAGAAAATTATTAGTTAGTACACATTAAGCAACAGATCCGCGCTGGCTCAGTCAGTAGAGCTGACTACCGCGCAGGACAGACAGGTCCTATTCTCGTGGTGCGGGATATTTTAATGTCTTCGCATAAAGCAGTCTTGAGCACACCAATCAGTTGATACTTGGAGGTAAAGGCTTCAGGAGCAAGGTGCCGATCACATAACTTCCACAATGGGTGAGATCGAGAGTGTACCATTACGGCACAGTTGAATCCATAAGGGTAACGTTACATTTCTTTCCAAATTAAATCAAACAAGAAGTACTACGAACCACTTCGGCGCCTGAGCACGTTGAGAAATGATCTCGATACCAGAAACGTCGGTAGAGGGCAGACTGTATTTATACTAATACTTCTATTGGCACTTTGCTCGTCTCTTATATTAAATATAATTGTCTGCGTGTAAAGATATGTACGTAAAAATAAGCGGAACATCACGGGTCGAAAATCGGTGCCATGCCGCGCTGTCTGCTATCACATGCTATTTTGACTCAGAGCCAAAACGAACACATTGTATAACAGAACATTATCAAGTTGAGATTTCCCAGAAATTTGGAAAGATATTTACATTGTTCCAGTGCTAAAAAATGAGGAGGAATAAGCAAATGATATATGATCTTAGTCCTAAGGAGGGATCTCCTGTTGTTGAGTTTGTCGAAGGTGGATTCTTTGTGATCTTCTGGGGGTATATTACATTCCGGAGGTAGGGGTTGAAACGTTATATTCATTTAACCATTAGTTACATGTTTATCTAAAACGTATCTGCTTCCAAATATATACAATTCGACTTATTCAGTAAAATTCCAATTCTGTATGTGGAAATAGGGCCTCCCCGATGGCGCAGTGGTAGCGTTATCGCCTTGTAATCAAGGGGTCCCGGGTTCGATACCCGGTGGAGGCACATGACACAGTGGTTCGGATCCCACTTTAAACCGTAGGTCCAGTCCCGATTAGCCTTACTTTGCATAAAGTGGACTTAAAACACCAATCTCTGTATGTGGAAACGTTTTATAGGTATTCAGGGCCGGAGCTAGTCTTTTGCCGCTCTGGGTGGTGGCGGCAGTTGCCGCTCCCTTTCGAAACACCCCCCCCCCCTCCGCTGCCATTACGCAGCAACGGGAAATTGAAAATCAATATATTCCTAAGTAAAACATCAAATTATAAAATAAATAATGGGACTTGTTACGCTATTTCAATACTTTAATACTAAGAGTATAATTAATGAATGTCAACATGGGGTTATACCAGGAAGAGCTGCAAGCACAAATCTATCAGTTATGATAACTGATGCTTTTCAATCCTTCTGTAACAAGAGTCAACTAGATGTTATATACCTTGATTTATCCAAAGCTTTTTATAGTGTCAATCATAATTTATTAGTGCAGAAACTTAACAATTATGGATGTGTTCCTAGATATTGTGCTTGGTTCATGAGTTATCTTTGTAATAGAACTTTCTGTGTAAGGACTAAATCAACATTTTCAACTCCAGGTAAAATACACAAAGGAGTGCCCCAGGGATTTCCATTGGGACCTCTTCTCTTTGCTATCTATTTGAATGATATTTCTAAAGTAATCAAGCATGCTACGAGAACATTCCTTTGCTCGCCTACACCCCTTCAAATTGTCTTTCCTCTCTTGCTGTTCTGAGGCTCGTGGTGCGATACATGTGAAAAACCACGTCTACTAGTCGAACTGACTTGAACTGTAAAGCGTATGGTACCCAAGGTATTGGGTAAGAAGTGTCAAGTCCTAACATAGCAGAGAAAGGAATGCTGAATAAGTAATCAGACAAAGGTCGGGTGATTGACTTGGAAGGCGTATGTGGCATGAGTGTTGGAAGGGAGAGAGAATGGACAGTTGGCGAGTGGACGGGATAGAGCAAGGAAGTTTGAGGGAGGATTATTGGACAGTGGTTCATGAGGAGAGTGAACTCTGACTGGAAGGTCAGACGTGTGTCAATTACCATTATTGAGATGCTAATCTATGGAATAACATTCATCTATTTGTGAGGCAAGTATTAACCATATCGGTTCAGTCATGGAGAGTACAGAAGCTCAATTACTGTACGTGTGAATTCTTGTGCCATAACTTTGGATGTAACCTTTCGCATACATTACACTTTAGGCTAAGCGAGTGATAACCATCTGAAAGATGAATGATGAATAACTACACCACCCAATACAATCTAACCCAAACGCAGCATGGGAGTTGCGTTACGTGGTGGAGGTGCTTTGGGCTTCTCATCCATTTTTCGCAAATGCGATGAGAAAACATTGCAGTACGTGAAATACTGCGATTTTCATTTACTTCATTCCGAAATATGATGAAAATAATAGAGCCTTCTAGCTTTTCAAATTACGTACGTGCGATATGGCGCCGGAATTTTCACTTGTTAGCGCTTCTCGTTGTGTTAATTATCAATTGTTACCAAATATCAAGAAAAGAAAGCAAAAAGTAGGCCTAGCAATACGCTATGCGGTAAGGCGCAAATAAATAAGGGTAGAATTTCAACTAGGTTATTCGTCGTTTGGTTTGTAGAAAAATGAAGAATTAACATTAGGATGTTGCATAAAGGTTGGTTAAATATTTTAAGATATGTTCGGTACTGTCGTCACTCTGTTACGCGATTGTTGAACCTAACTTATCAAATTTCCGAGAGAGTAAACAATTGAATTGCTAATAATGTTGTGTCAAAGCCACGGGGGGATGAGAAATGAAAACAAACAACTTAGTGCTAATTTTAAGCTAATCAAGCATTTTTCCTGCGCATAGGCTAATCATAGAATCATGGCGCAATCTAGATTTATCCACCCCGACATTCTTGAAACTATCCAGTTTCAAAGTAACATTCACGAGGATGTATTAAGATTCCTTGATAAATTTGAAAGTTTAGCTATTCTTAATGAGTGGAATTACTTAAAGAAAAGGCAAATGCTACCGGCATTTTTGGGTGATTCAGCATTGGAATGGTTCAATAGCTGGAGTTGAACTCAGGAAGCACAGGATATAGGTTTTGTAACTTTAAAAACTAAAATTGAGGAAGAATTTACGGAACCGGGGGACACTTTTCAATTAGAAGAACAAATCAGATTACGCTTCCATTAGAAAATGAACCTGTTTCAAAATATGTGAAAGAAAAACAGTTATTGTTATTAAAATTAGACCCTGCCATGGGAATTAGTGAACAAATTAAACAAATATGCGGAGGTTTAGAACCTAACTTAATGAAAGAAGTTTTTAACAGGGAATATGATTCAGTACATGAAATGTTACGAGACCTGAAAAATGTTGAACAATTCAAATATCTTGTGCAAAAACGTAAAATTCTAGAAACTGAATGTGAGACAATGAAAGCTCTGTCATGTTCTGAATCGAGTCGAGCATACATGCCGACTCAGCAATCTATCCCGTTGCAGCGCACGGTCAATGGTCATGTTGACATAAGTAATTCTCAGGTTAATCGGGAGATCGAGGAAAGATTAAAGGCACTGCAACAAGATCTCCCTCAATTACAGTCGAACACAGGACTCCAGTCTCATGAGTCAGATTTAGAATTGCAATTTTAGAATATCGAGGCTAAAGTAACTAAACTTGAAGAACATAGGAAAAAAAAATCATTCATTCACTGAGCCATCATTCTCATATACAGTTAGAGAAAATGAACATAGAGATAGAAAGAATAGGAGAACCTATTATCATAATAGTAATCATAGAGCTCAGAATAGAAATACTTTGCATAACAACCACAATAATAATCTCGACACACAGTCGCAACGTTCGCATAGGGGGCGATGGCGCATTGGCGGTAACCCTCGATTTCAGCGTGCGCACTTTTCATCTTCATCCCATCGCACATTTTTGGAGCAACAACAGGGGCGCGAAGATCCAAATAACCATACTAATCAGGTTGTAAATACAAATCACTCTACTTTTCGTAAGAACAGAAGCAACGGGGACCTAGGTGCAGGTCCTTCGGGGAAAACTCTAACGGTCTCTACTTTTGCTTCTGAAGATCTGATATGCATCAATGTGAAAGTAGATGTTGAAATTCGACAGTTCATCCTGGATAGTGGAAGTCAAATTTCGGTAACGGGTGATAAGAACATACTAGCCAATGCCAAGCGATTTAATATAAATACTGCGATTAGAGGGGTCACTAATAGACAACTGACAGTTAAGGAAATTGTGTTACTACCATTTTCTATACATAACCGAACATTTGTTCATCCATTTAGAATCGTTAATGATTTCAATCAAGTTACTATATTAGGAAATGACTTCTTGAAGGGACAGAAGGCTAAGTTAGAGTTTGAGGAAAATAAGCTTACATTCCATAGATTCGGCACAGCTCCTAGAAACCAAATTAAAAATGAGAATAAGAAAGCTTTTGACGTGTCAATCAAAGTTTCCCATTTGTTACAGCATGTTTTGCACCCAGAATTTGTAGCTCCTAAAAAGATAAAAGTGAAACCCAGGACACATTTGTGCATTCCACTGAAATTGGCTAATTCATATGACAAAGATAGGATGCTCTTGGAACCGGACCTACAGTTTCAAGATAAAACGGGATTGATGGTTGCCAGAGCAATTATTAATCCGGATTCGAATCTTATTTAATTATTATCCTTTAATTTATAATGTTGCAATTAAGAAAGGCACTATTATCGGGAAAGCTGAAACATGGGATAGGCCAATCATGAGTAACAATAATGATGAGAATTGGTGAACAGGCACAGGTTCTCGCGACGGAAGAGTCAGAGAACGTCAGTGACACACGGGCGGACCCTAGTCGGTTTGATGTGAATCCGTATTTAGAACCCCAACAAAAGGAGCAACTTTTGGCTGTTTTAATTAAATATCCACATGTATTTGCGTGGTCAAAGGTTGATATAGGTAGAGCCACGAATTATAATCAGAGAATTCAACTAAAAGATGACACAGAATTTCACTTAAAATCCTACCCGATTCCAGTTCACCTTCGTAATGAAATTAAAGATCAGATTGAGACTTTATTTATCTGGAATACCCCCCGTTACTTGGTACAGTCTTATTAATCAAATCAAAAAACTTTGTATGTGCCCCAGATGTCTGAGTAGACGTTTTCTGTATATTCATATTATATTTCAATAGTTTCCTACGATTGCAAAACCCGTTGGATGTTCCTGTGGTGTATTCCAATACACGCAGATCGTGCCCAAGGTGTCGAAATGAAAAGAAGCTTGCATTAATTTTACCTCGATCTAAAAATTCCACCAAACATTTATAACAAACAAAACACAAAAAACTATCCATTTCACTAAACAGTCTTGCACCTTCTAAGGTATTATATACAGTACAATCCATTGACATTCTTGAAAGACCGCAGCGCCACATATGACAGTTACCATAACCAATCTTTTCAAAATTAATTGGATCCATCTATGTAGTAGTTGTGGTGTGTTTATGTTTATATTGTGTAGTAGTTGTGGTGTGTTTGTGTTTATATTGTGTTATAGTTGTGATGTGTTTGTGTGTGTCTTGTGTAGTAGTTGTGCTGTCTAATATGTTTGGGTTTGTCTTGTGTAGTAATTGTGCTGTCTAATGTGTTTGTGTTTATCTTGTGTATTGGGGGTTAGGCGTAGAGCTGACAACTCTGCACTGTAAAAAAAATGTAAAGAAACAGCAATATAAGGCCATGGATGTTCCCAAGGTAAAATATTCCGGAGTTAAAATAGTCCCCCGTTCGGATCTCCGGGTGGGGACTACTTTGGGAGGTCCCTGGACTAAGGATAAGATCTACGTTAGGAATAAGGATATTAAATTAGGCACCTGGAATGTTCTGAGCCTTTACCGGCCTGGAATATTTCAGTGTACAGTTAATGAGATAGTTAAGTATAAATTAGATGTAGTAGCTGTCCAGGAAGTTAGGTGGCCAGGAGAAGGGAATTATAAAACTAAAAATTATACTTTTTTCTATGGTGGTTCTGAAAATCATAATTTTGGAACAGGCTTTTTCATAAATAATAGAATTATCTCTGCTCTTAAAACAGTAGAATTTATTAATGATAGGATATCATATGCAGTTTTACAGGGTAGGTGGTGTAAAATTATTTTAATAAACATACATGCACCAACGGAAGATAAAGATGATAATACTAAAGATGATTTTTATACAGAGTTAGAACAGGTCTTTGATAAATTTTCTCAGTATGATATGAAAATTCTGTTAGGTGACTGTAATGCACAGATTGGCAAAGAAGAGACATTTAAACCCACGATTGGTAAAGAAAGTCTTCATGAATTAAGTAATGATAATGGTAGCTATAAGATTGATTACTTTTGCAACCTCAAAGAATTTAATTGTGAAAAGTACCACTTTTAAACATAAAGATATCCATAAATATACCTGGTCTTCTCCAGATGGTAAAACTCATAATCAGATAGATCATATTCTCATTGATAAGAGAATGCATACTAGTATAATTGACGTTCGTACACATAGAGGTGCTGACTGTGCCAGTGACCATTATTTAGTAATTGCTAAATTAAGAGAAAGACTCTCAGTGATAAATCATAAGCAACAAAATCTAAAAGTTCTAAAATTTGATACAGGAAAGTTTACTGATGAAAGAATTAAGAAAGATTACCAAATTAAACTGTCAAATAGATTTGATGTTTTGCAGGATTTAAATGATGATGAAAATATAAATGAAACAGACGTAAATAAGAATTGGGAGCACATACGTAATGCAATAGAATCAGCAGCTAAAGAAAGTATAGGATACCATAAACCAAGAAAAAGTAAGCCATGGTTTGATAATGAATGTCATAATCTAATAGAAATAAGAAATCAGGCTAGACTTATGTGGTTAAATAACTCTGATGATACAAATCTAAACAATTATAATAGAATAAAGCGGGAAGTTAACCGCACGTTTAGATGTAAAAAAAGAGATTACTTGAAAAGCAAAATTAACGAAATTGAAAAACACAGCAAAAATAAAAATATCAGAGAGTTATATAAAGGTGTAAATGAGTTTAGAAAGGGGTGGCAACCTAAAGTAAACTTGATAAAAGATAAAGACGGTGATTTTCTAGCTGACCCAAGCGATATACTAAATAGATGTAAGAACTATGACCTTTTAAATGTTCATGTAGGAGATAAATCAGAAGTAAATGAAGTCCACACAGCAGATCCTTAGTTCCAGAACCTAACTTGACTGAAGTTAAAGATGCTATTAAAAGGCTAAAGAATAACAAAGCACCTGGCATTGATTTAATACCAGCTGAGTTAATTAAATATGGTGGAAATTCATTAATATGTCAAATTCATAAATTAATTTGTTTAATATGGAATAAAGAAGAAATCCCTCAACAGTGGAAAGAATCCATAATTGTTCCTGTGTTTAAAAAAGGTGATAAAATGAACTGCAATAATTACCGTGGAATTTCTCTACTCTCAACAACATATAAAATATTATCTAACATTCTTTTACAAGACTAACCCCATATGCTAATGAAATTATAGGTGATTATTAATGTGGATTTAAACGTAACAGATCAACTACAGATCAAATTTTTCACATCAGACAGACACTTGAATAAAAGTGGGAATATAATCAAAATGTCCTTCAGCTATTCATTGATTTCAAAAAAGCATATGATTCGATCAAAAGAGATAAATTATATAATATATTAGTAGAGTTTGGAATACCTAAGAAGCTTGTTAGTATGATAAAAATATGCACCAGTGAAACAGAAAATAAAATTCGTGTGGGTATTAATATGTCTGACAAATTTACAATTCATGATGGGTTAAAACAAGGAGATGCATTATCTCCATTGCTCTTTAATTTTGCCTTAGAATATGCTGTTAGGAAGGTAAAAGAAACTAAAGAAGGACTAAAATTAAATGGTGTGACTCAGTTGTTAGCATATCAGATGATGTAGACTTACTGGGGGATGATGTGAATACAATTAAGAATAATGCTAAAATATTTTTCAAAAGTGCTAAAGAGATAGGTTTGGAAGTTAACAAAGAGAAAACTAAATATATGCTTACAGGCCGAAACCAAGTGTTAGGTAATAATCAAAATCTAATTATTGATAACAACTCGTTTGAACCAGTTTCCAAATTCAAATACTTAGGAGTAATATTAACAAATGAAAATTATATTAAAGAGGAAATAAAAAGTAGGCTTAATTCAGGAAATGCATGTTACTTCTCTCTTCATAAACTTTTGTCTTCTCGTTTAATATCTAAGAATCTAAAAGTTAAAATATAGAAAACAGTAATTTTGCCTGTAGTATTATATGGGTGTGAAACTTGGTCCCTTACATTGAAAGAGGAACATAAATTGAGAGTATTTGAAAATAAGATCCTTAGGAAAATATTTGGATCTAAAAGAGATGAGGAGAAAGGTGAGTGGAGAAGGTTACATAATTTAGAAGTACATAATTTGTATTCATGTCCAGATATTATTAGAATAATTAAATCAAGAAGACTTAGGTGGGCAGGCCATGTGGCACGAATGGGAGAGGAAAGAGGAGTTTACAGGATTCTTGTTGGGAAACCTGATGGAAAGAGACCTGTAGGAAGGCCAAGACGAAGATGGAGGGACAACGTTGAGATGGACCTAAGGGAAATCGGTAGGGATGGAATAGAGTATATACCCTAGAACTTGCTCAAGATAGGGAAAGATGTGTGTGTTGCTGCAGCCATGAACCTTCGGGTTTAACAAGGCTAGAGAGTTAGTTAGTTAGTTGTTGAGACTTTATTAAAGCAAGTGGTTATTTCTCCTACACAATCACCCTTCAACTCTCCTGTTATCCTTGTAAAAAAGGCAAAGGGGGGTTATAGATTATGCCAGGATTATCGCAGATTGAATGTATCGTCTGTATTTGACACTCTGGGTGTGAATAATATCAATGAAATATTATACAATATGGGGCTAAGAAATACTACTGTACGGCAGACTTGAAGAGCGAATTCTTTAATATCCCTCTCACCGAAGACAGTAAGAAATATACAGCATTTACAGTACCAGGAATGCCACAGTATCAAATGAACGTCGTGCCAAGTGCAATGACTCGCTGCGTTTACTTAGCGTGCTCAAATATGGATCCCAATCACTTTGCCCATTATGTGGATGATTTAATTTGCTTTGGAAATACCTTTGAAGAAATGCTTGTAACTCTGGAGAAAATATTACAATGTTAACAACGGCAGTGAGTGGATAAAGCACTCTTATCGTAATCTATAGCTGCAAAATAAGTTATTTCGCTCATGCTTACATTGAAGAGAAGATGATATTAACAGTAGGATATTTAAACGGTAAAAAGGAGGAACTTAGAAATTTTTTGAAATATATTGTTTGGTACAACCCCTCCCCTCCATCTCCTCTGCCCAGCCTGCCATCTAGCGTGCCCACGGCGAAGCAAATCGGCAACATAGTTTGGTGCACTGCCAATATATGTCGCTAGTTCTGCCCGTGACGTATTAAGACCACAGATTATAAAATTGAGTTCGCAAGTCTCTCCTAGTAGTTTGTCCATGCAGAGGGCACTCACAATTGCAGAAGTGTGCAGCGAGCTAGCTGTGGCAACCGGGCTCGCTCATTGGCGGACCTGATTGGTTCTCGCTGTTGTGTGCTGCAAGCCCGCGAATCGATCTTTCTAAGGCCTCATGGAGTATAACGCACTGTTTTGCTCGTGAGCCCTGTCAAGAAAAACCTCTAGGTTTCTTGTACAGCAAATTATCTTTCATAAAGCGACCACAAACAAAATAACCTTCTGCCAGAAGGCTTCGCGCATCTTCCCCTCCATCTCTTCAGCTCGGCATACAGGGAAACCTGCTTCACTCTGTCCCTTCGCTACACGCGCGAGTACGATGCACACGACACATGTTTCTGCGCAGGTTCTTTTGCTTGTGATCCCACTATAAGAAATTCACCACATACTGTTGGATTATGTTATTTTAAGCTTATGTATTTCGTACGCATACTGCTACAGCATGGGTTAATTATGGTGATCGAAGGCAAAAAAAGTATCCAAAAGTTAGCCATAGACAACACGTAAAGAGGAATGTTTGCCTTTTTGAACAGATCGATCTCAGGTGAGAAAAACTTAACTAATCTCCCGAAAAGCAAAGTGGGAACTCTACTCTATTATGATCATGGAATCTTCATTGTTCAAAATATCGATATGAAATATTCAATAAAATTTTAAAATGAATTGAGGAATGTATTAGATCGGTGCTAAATGCCTTTTGGCTGAGTTCAGAGCGAGATAAAATCTGCCACGTAAGATCTTTGATTCTACCTGCGATTATACCACTAAAAACATGAATATAACTTTCATATTTATAAGAATTATCCAATTTCTCTCCACTTCTCAGTTCGTTGAAATGGAGGTTCTGTTATTTAATATTTCTCCTCCCCCAATCGTTAATTCCAAATAGAATCATTCCGTTTCAGACTGCGTGACAATGAACAGAATGGCATATGTTTAAAACTTACGAAAATTTTCTGCCACCAGAGGGGTTTGAACCTACGACCATCAGGTTGACAGTCTACAACGGTAACCACTTTTTTTTTAATATTCTTTATTTTATGCAGTAGTGACTAATTACATGATCCTATGATAACATTACACATATATCAGATCTATATTACATATTTAGGTGTACTTACAAGAAAAGGGCCTGCAAAAAATTTGCATAGAATGTTTTGCGGTTGGCTTGGTCCATCTGGTAATAATTCTCACTGTAGTGATATTGCAGCGAAATTTGCATTGGGACTGAATTATGTCCTAAAATATAATAAATATATTGAGCTACTAAAAACTGGACCGCTCTTACTTTAGTAAGAGGGAAGAACACAAAATCTGGTAGCAATAAATGTTCTACAGTAAATGTATCGGGCGATGTTCTACATATAGTACCAAGGCATTTACACAAATACTTCCATTGATCTACCGTTGGGGGACATGTTACGAGGCGATGTCGTAAAGTGTCTTCAGCTTGATGACAATTGGAACATACAGCACTGTCAGTCATTTGGTATCGAAACTTTCGAGTACCGGTCGCAATGGCATCGTGAACTACTAGGTACCACAAAGATCGAACGCGGTTAGGAAGATGAGATGCAGATATATTTCTCCATACGTTTGACCACACTACATTAGTTCGGAGAAGCACAATTCGTGGCTGGTGGTGTAACCTGCAAGTCAATTGGTTATAGAAAAATTTCACTGTCATGCCATCGACATCCATGTGAGGTGAACCGATTAGGAGATAGCAAAACTCGACAAGAGTTGTCCTCAAATAGTTGTAGTGGGAAGGGATCTTCCCTGGATAGATGGGTGTTCGCAGTTCCACTTCATCTATCAGAGTATGTAGTAATCTTGCTGTTAAACTATCAGGGTAGTGCAGAAGCAACTCAATGTTCCGTTGTAGAAACAAGGCTGAGGCTTGTCTCTCCACTTGGCGCAAGTTCAGTCCTCCGTTACTTACTGGGAGGCATAACGTTTCATGTGCGACATGAAACAAATGTGCATGCCATATGAAGCGCGTTATCATCTTTCGTACTTGCGCCGCGACTTTCGCAGGGACAGGCAAAACTTGCGCAGCATACCACAACTTCGATAATGCAAACATGTTCACATACTGTATTCTAGAGCGTAAGGATAATTGTCTATAACGGTTCATGTTCAACACTGCCTGGATTTTTGGAAGAATAGTTGTAAAAGTTCTGGAGACAGTCTCTGTGATGGTCGTAGTGAAGTTTATTCCCAAAATTGTCACTTTATCTACAATGGGTATAGTTACAGGTTCAGTCCACAGAGTGGGGTTACACCCTAGGGGTAAGATTTTAGATTTCTTCTGGTTCAAACTAAGTCCCGTCTGCTTTCGTAACGTTTCAAGTACTGCCTCCATACGAGTCAAGTCTAGCCGATCTTTCACGATTCTGGTCACATCATCTGCGTACGCACATATTTTGTGGTCTCTCCCAAGAAGCCTGAGTCCCTGAAGTTTTTCATGCATCATTCGTAAAAATGGAGCCAGAGCTGCGCAGAATGCAAA
Source organism: Lepisma saccharinum (assembly GCF_977018435.1). Lineage (NCBI taxonomy): Eukaryota > Metazoa > Arthropoda > Insecta > Zygentoma > Lepismatidae > Lepisma > Lepisma saccharinum. The sequence goes on along the minus strand of NC_139236.1, from coordinate 16,747,243 downwards.
TAAGGAAAATGGACATCCTTGACGGACAGAACGCTGAATAGAAAAGGCTTGCAACAGAAAACCATCGATAGATAACTGAACTCGAGCTTCTCTGTATAAGCTCTGTATAGATTGTACAAAGAAATCGCCACATCCCACTTTTCCAAAGTATTGGAAAAGATAGTCATGTCTGAGGGAGTCAAAGGCACTTTTGAAATCTAACGCCACTAAAGCAGCTTGAGAACCTTCAATATCTTGCATAGAAGTGACGATGTCACGTACACTAGTTAGAATGTGAAATATTTTACCACTTGTACCATATACATATTGATACGGCCCTAATAAAGTATCCGCAAATTGTTGCAACCTTCGGGTGATCAAACGTGCAAAGATTATATAATCAGCACATAGTAATGTGATTGGCCTGAAGTCTTCTGGCTTTCTGGGCTGAGATATTTTTGGAATCAAAACCATAACACCCGTAAGACTCGTTCGTCCAAGGCGTTTCTTCGTAAACACAGCATTGAGCCAGCGTGTGAACAGTGGAGCCACCGTTGTCCAAAAGGTTTGGAACAATTCTATCGGGACACCATCGATTCCCGGAGCTTTACCTCTTTTTCCACTGTGAACAGACTCGTACACTTCTTTCTTTGAGAATGGCTGTTCTAAATCCCTTGCAGTGGAGTGCGATGGGAGCGTTGATCTTCCTTCTCTTTAAACTGATCTGCATAAAAGTCCCGTAAGTAATTTCGTATTAACTTGGGTTCGGTTAGTCTCCCCGTGGCTGTATCGAGACACGTTATCCTCTTTCGCTGTGCACTACCTCTCTCTGCTAACACCTGCACCAACGAGGTTTCTTCTTGTGCATCAAACATAGGAAGACGACTCCTAACATTGTAACCTTGCATACGCTCTCTGTGCATGCTCAGCAGCACTGCTTGCACTCGTTTCACTTCTTGACGCACTGGCTTCCCTTGTATTAGCTGTGTTGTTAGTTCGTGAAGCACTCTGTAGTAAAAGTTATATTTCTTATTGAAATCTGAGTATTTTTCACGACTATATGCTAAACAGAAATATTTAATAGAAGGTTTTAGAAAAGTGCCCCACCACATAATAATGTCAGTTTGACGTACTCTCGTTTCTTCCCACTTCTTCCATTTTTGTTTAAATTCGGTACGAAATTGTTCATCTTCCAATAACCGTACATTGAACTTCCAAAATCCCCGCCCTCGTCCAACTGAAGGTACATCCAAACGCATGTCGAGTTGGACACTTAAATGATCACTAAAGCACGTTGGGGAAATTCTAATCCCAGATATTTTGCTAATCATGTGTGCACTAACGTAAAAACGATCAAGCCGACTCGCTGTGTCGGCACGTATGTATGTGTAGCCGTCTATATTCGGACCTTTATCCACCCAAACATCGTGTAGTTTAAACCCTTCAACCAGCGTCTGCAAGCTAGGTGATGTATGGAATCCTGGATATTGGTCCTGTCTTCTTAGAGTACAATTAAAATCACCCACCAGCACAATGTTTTGACGGGAGCCACCTAATGCCTTCGCCACTTCTGTAGCGTAAAATATGTTCCGAGTATTTCTAGCGTTGGTACCTGATGGTGCATAAACATTACCAAACCATATGTTTCCTATTTGGACACATGTGATACGACCAGACGGGTGATGGTAAACTTCCGTTATATGGAGGCCTTCTTTCACAACTATGGCGGTTCCTAGAGAATTGTGAGTTAAATTGTTATACACGGTATATTCACTGTCCAGACAGAAATCATCGGTCCCGACTTCTTGCAGGAAAATTACATCCAGGTGACTTTGCTTAATATAATCTAAGAATGCATGATGCTTGACACTAGATTTCATCTTGTTAATGTTTATTGTTGCAAAATGATATATGGGGGTCGCCATGTGGGATTATGTGCTATTGTACCCGGTGGGAATGTTATTTTAATTTTTTTTTTATTTTAATTAATTAAAACACAACAGGCGCATGCCCAATTACAGTGTTCAATATGGGATGACACCATTACATAAACAAGAACATAACTAAGAAAATTAACAAGAAATATGAATGATGGAATATACATTTTACTTTTAAGAATAATTGTGAGAAATTAACTATACGAAACAACAATAAATGACGCTAAACTATTGGATATAACCTTACAAGCTGAATGAAAACCAAAATTCAATGAACAAAACAAAACAAAACATATAGAAATTCAGCAAAAAGATCTAATGTTACAATTACATTTAAATAGGTCTACGTTTGGATTATTCTTAGAAACTAAATTAAATAACTTGCACATTCTCCTCATGGGTTCAGCTTCGGTCATTTTGGTTCTTCCAAGGGGGATTTGAAAGAGATCAGTTCTGGGCCTTAACATACAGTTTGGCACATAAAAATTTAAATTCGACAACAGATTAAAAGAATCTATTTTACCATTGATAAGCTTGGAGAGAAAAGTTATTTGACTTGTTTGCCTCCTTTCGTCGAGTGACGGAATATTAAAGATTTCGCGTAATATGTTGCTAGGAGTGAGTTTTGGATATGTACCATCAAGTTTAAATAGTAGATATCTTAGAAATTTATTTTGAAGCTTTTCTAATTTTTCGATATCTTTCTTGAGTTGCGGGTTCCAAACAAGAGAAGCATATTCGAGTTTAGATCTGACGAGCGTATAATACAGCAAGAGAAATGTTTCCTTTTTTTCTAAATTGATTACCCATTCTCATTACAAATCCCAAATTTCTGTGAGCTTCGCTTAAAATGCGGGCAATATGTGATTGGAATGTTAACTTTTCGTCAAAAGTAACCCCTAGGTCGGTAACGATATTCTCACTTTGTACTAATACATTAGAAATAGTGTATGAATGTTGAATAGGGTGTCTGTTGTGGGTGAATGATACAAGTTTACATTTCTTTAGGTTTAGGCTGACTTTATTAATTTCACACCACTGAAGCAAGTTATTCAGCTCTTCATGTAATATTGTACAGTCATCAGCGTTTTCGATATTTTTATATATTTTAACATCATCAGCAAAGATTAATGTCTCAGATTTTGTGAGTAGTTCAGGCAAATCGTTTATAAAAATTAAATATAGCAAGGGACCTAGGTTCGACCCCTGTGGGACTCCTGAACTGGCCACGTATTCGGTTGATCTGCAGCCTTGATACACGACATATTGTCGGCAGTTCTGCAGGTAGGAAGAAAGAAAAGTTATAAGTGGAGGAGAAAGGCTATTGTTTCTCTAATTTCTGTATTAATATATCGTGGTGAACTGTGTCGAATGCCTTTGAAAAGTCTGTATATAAAACGTCAACTTGCCCTTTATTAGCTATACTGGGTGCAATGTAGCTTGTCACTTCGACAAGATTGGTTACGGTTGAGCGCTTTGCACAAATCCGTGCTGTTTGGGGGAAAGAATGGGTTTAATATGAAAATATATATGTTTGTATATTATCTGCTCGAAGAGTTTTGCTGGTACTGACAATTTTGCAATAGGCCTGTAGTTACATATGTCAGCCTTATCAGCAGCTTTGGGAATCGGACAGATTTCAGTTGTTTTCCACATTGCTGGAAATCTCGAAGTTCTGATAGCCAAGTTGAAAAGGGTGTGAAGAGGGTACTTAAGAATTTCCGAACATCCTTTAATTACATAAGGGGGGATTGAATCAGGGCCGGCGGATTTTTTAGGTTTGAGTTTTTTAATGGCTTCCTCAATTTCATTTAGTGATATTTCAGAGATATTTAAGATACTAGGAAGTGAGTTCATATTTACATTAGGATGCGGATCCTTGTAGAAAGATGGTTCTTTGGAATATACGGATTCAAAATACTTTGCAAAGAGATCTTGGATACTTCCATTATCGTCAATGGTTTTATCATTATACTTAGTTGGCTGCACGGGTGGATTTTTTCTTTGATTTTTAATGAAAGACCAAAACTGGTTAGTGTCGTGAGCAAGAGTGATTTCTGAAGTTTCAATATAGTTTTGGTAAGCTTTACTGATCTCCCATTTTAATTTCGTTCTTAAGGTTTTATACTTAATTTCGTGATGTGTTACATTTCCCATTCTTTGTTTCCATTTTTGTGGTGACGTGATTTTGCTTTCAGATTTTTAATAATTTCCCGCGTGAACCAACATGGGTAAGATTTTTTTACAGAGGAGCGAGAGCATGGAACACATTCATTAAGAATGCTTTCGATTATTTCATAAAATTTAACAACGGCAATATCTACGTCTTCGCATTCTTTTAGTTGGTCCCAGTCAGCTAATTTGAGTTTCCGATACATATTAATGAAATCGGCTTTCTTGAAATTATATCGTTGGATGTTTGGATTTAAAGCTCTTTGTTTAGGTATGGTTTGTGTTAAAGTTATTCCTAGAGCCGGATGGTGTTTATCTTCGCTTACCAGAGGCTCTTGGCGAAATATTTTAGTATTTTCAATATTTGTTAAAACTAGGTCGAGAGTTCTACTATTGGCGTTCTGGATGGAATTTTTGCTTTTGAGGTCGTTGAAATCGAGGAAATATTTCAGTTCGCGACATTGTGCGCCTAACGTGAGCAACTCCGTGTTGGAATTTTTAATTTCAGGGATGTTGAAATCACCGGCAATGAACAACGGGCTACCCAGAGGGTAATGTGCAGTTAAATGACTAAAGAAGTTCTCGTATACGGCCACGGGAGATGCAGGTTGAATATACACTACACACATGTAACAATCGCGACCAGTTATGTTTTAAATTTTATAATTAAACTGCCAATGCTTTGTTCGTGTAAAAGAGCATCGACCATTACATGATTAAATTTTTTCTTTATGGCGATGAGGACACCGCCACCTAGAGTTTTGCCAGTTTCTAACGTGTTGCGATGTGGCCTGAAGACGCTATATCTATCGTCGAGTAGTTCGGAATCAGAAACTGAAGAATTTAGCCACGTTTCCGTGCACAACACCACATCGTAATTGTTACTCAATACACTTAAAAAGAACTGTTTGGTTTTTGATCGAACTCCTCTCAGATTCTGATAAATTATGTTCATGCTAATTTTGTTTTTTTCATTGTCGCACAGAGTTTTGGATGGGTCAGTTCTACCAAGATTGATTGACGTCTACACAAAAGCAGGGATAAGAACAGGTGAAGTAAACTTCTTACCTGACAAGTTGCGCTGGGCGTGGCTACCTTGACATCCTCAAAGAGCTCGGAGACCGCTACCTCTTGCCCACTTGCTCCCCCTTCCATCCTGCATTCCTAGATTTCCTGGACGAACGAGGGATGAGGGTTCTTGACCTCCGCTTTCATTTTGCTCCAGGCGGGGACCAACACTTTGGGCATCGGAAGGGTTGCCAGGGTCAGCTTGCATATCGCGCAGGGAATATCTTACGTTGTCGACCACAAGATGGCGATAACTAATGTACGCACGGTGACCAGCGTTCCGGGCTCGGTGCATATGTTCGAGTAATCCTTGACGTTCTTTGCGAGTGGAATAACAGAAATCTTGCTCCAGAAATATCTTCGTTCCCTTCAGCTTGTTGCGGCATCCAATAACTTTTTCTTTTTCCTTGTATCGCAAAAAGCGACAGACGATGGGACGAGGACCTCGGTTACTGTTCGTGTTAATCCGATGCGCTCTCTGGATGGAGTCCTCTTGCAGATCGATGTTTAATTTGTCCTTAATTATTGTTCGCACTTTTGTCTCCGTCTGGCTCCAGTCTTCTCTCGATTCCCCTTCTTCAACACCGTATAACACCAAGTTATCGCGTCGGCTTCTGTCTTCTTGGTCGTCCAGTCTTTGTTCCAGCCAGTTATTTTGTTGAGACAGTTCCTCCACACGTTTCGTAAGGGAGCCAACATCTCTCTGCAGAACGTCCACTCTAGTAACGAGGGTTTTGAGTGAGGTGCCGAATTGCCGAACTTCAGAAACTAGGGAGTCGTTAGAAGCCTTGAGTTCTTGCAGCAGTGCTTTGATCTCTCCCATTCCCTCACTGGGCCCAGGATTTTGTTCCACACCACCTATCACTAGTAGCACTAAAATCACTAAACCATATGCACAATAACATTGCTTCGATTCAGAGCTACATTCCGCAGGCACCTGACATTTCAGGCCTGATTTCACCACGAACATTCCAATCCGGCAACGCCAGGTCTCGGTCGAAACCCCCATTGTTTACCACGAGCTTAGAACGGAGCGGCTAGAAAACACGTCCTTCCACTTCAACCTTCAATTCATTAAAAAAAAAATGTGCAGTTACTGACGTTAAACTATTTACCTTTTTCAATTCCACTTCGACATGCGACAAACATAACCCTAATAACATTATAACGCGGACAATACACTTCATAATTTGATTTGATTTGATTTAGTTTATTTTACTTCGCGTTTTGTGCCTCTTGGCTAATTTGCGAAGATGGGGATGAGTGATGAAATGATGAAATTGATGAATGGACATTCACAAACAACCAAGCCCGACCGGGATTCGAACCCGGGACCCTTGGCGTCGCAGCGCGATGTGCTAACCACTCGGCCACAGGGTCGGGCAACACACTTCATAACTAGGATATGGTAGACATATATCACACATTGACTTCAAGCGACCAATCAGAGCCGCCGCTAGATTTCGCACTTTGTTCTCTTGTCGCACTCATCGTTCTACGCAGTCTCCGAGACACTGGAGACACCGAACGATGAGGGCCATCTTGCCGCCGTGTCGACGCCGTATCGTTCGTAGGGAGACTGCGTTTCTTCTTCTGTTTTGGTTCCTTCGTTGTTTTCGGCAGAGCGCCTGATGCGGGGGACGCCGTCTCGGAGTTCCCACCTTCACCTGCATGATCGTCATCTGCCTGCTGCATCGGACTATGGGGCACCTCTAGGGTAACGTCCATTGTTTCTTCCCCATTCTTCTCTGCTACGTGGGCTGCTTGGTTGACATTCACTTGGTCCACACTGACGGGGATAGGAACGCCTACTGTTGTCTTGTTTTCTACACTGGGTGGTAAAGTGAAATCTGGTACGGTAGTACATCCTGTAGTGAAGCTTGTACGTTGCCCTCATTTTCCTGGTCTCCGGAGCGTTTCAGTTGCACAGGTAGTATAGTGGGTGTCGGGATCGTCATTTTCTCAGCAGCCGGCACATTCCTCGGGACAGGACGTGCCGCCCCGGCATAGGACGTATCTTCGGGTTTCTCCATTTGACGACGTCTGGACGGACAGGTAACGTAAAAATGATCACTAAGGTCACATGTAACTGCAAGTACGGTCTTGCCCGCTATATGTCACTCAGTATCGTCCGCCACTGATTGTGACGTACGATGGAATCGCACGAGTTAGATTCATTTTGGCGATTTTACGGCCAGTTCTTACCGGATAAATATGATCACTGGAATACCGTTCATCGTCCAGGGATATTATCTGACCGTACGTACTCAGCACCGGTCGAATAGCGTCATCGGACAGTTCACTCGGTACAACGTGCACTCTAACTATCACGTAATTTGCATCCGCCCACGTAACAAGCACTGCACAATCCCCGTCTTCGTCACTATATTTATATTCTCCGTTTGACTGCAGCAACAACTGTTCACACACTACTTTCGATAGTAGTTTCAGAAAGATACAACGTCTATAATTGTCTACTTCAATACTTACTACTTGTTCCGGTTTCAATTTCATCGTCTTGCTAATCCAATTGTGTATTTCCGTCGAAGTTGGTTTCCTTCGCACTTGACTGAAGTTCAGTTTTAGTGTATTCAATCTCTTGATTACCATGTTGGCAGCGTCGCCGTGTTTGACTTCAACCGGACTCGCGAGTAATACGCGCTACGTGACTTCGAGCTATTAGAGAGACGCGCAAACACAACCGTCTCAGACCACTGCTCGAGCCAGACTGTGTCGGTGCTAAATGCCTTTTGGCTGAGTTCAGAGCGAGATAAAATCTGCCACGTAAGATCTTTGATTCTACCTGCGATTATACCACTAAAAACATGAATATAACTTGCATATTTATAAGAATAATCCAATTTCTCTCCACTTCTCAGTTCGTTGAAATGGAGGTTCTGTTATTTAATATTTCTCCTCCCCCAATCGTTAATTCCAAATAGAATCATTCCGTTTCAGACTGCGTGACAATGAACAGAATGGCATATGTCTAAAACTTACGAACATTTTCTGCCACCAGAGGGGTTTGAACCTACGACCATCAGGTTGACAGTCTACAACGGTAACCACTACCCTACAAACTCTCGTTCTTGAGAAGAGCTAGGAGGAGCTGACCAGTGTGAAATGTAGATGCAACTCTCCTCTTACATGTAGTGTGCAGAGAATACTTGTTTGTAACGTGTCATTTACTAATGTAGTACGAATCGGCGAAAACATTTAATGGAGAATTGCACATGATGAAAACTTTTCATTCGATATTTGTGGAGTTATCCTTTAATTGAACTGAAGTGGGTAAAGGGTTAAAATTAGTATGTCCTAAATTACCAGATAGATAACTAGTTATTTCATGAATATTTGTCAATGTCTTTGAAGCAGTACACAATTATCGTTAGAGTATCATAATTCACGATCTTATACGTAAAAATATCCCTTTGAACATGTGTCAATTAATTTACTTTGTTTAATTTTTTTTAGTAAATTCCAGATGCAGAACAATGTAGACACTCTACACTGCTGTTACAAATAATGTTCCAATGCTCTTGTTTAATAAAAGGAGAATTTTAAAAACACGTCGCAAGGAGACTCTAACCTTGGACCGCTACATGCCCAGTCGAGAACTCTAAGCACTACACCCCTTTAACTAACGTTCAAGCAACAATTTTTATATATTCAGTCACTCCAATATTGTAAATGTCGTTGGATATTGATGTAGTTGAACTTTAACTTTAATTTTGAATTGCTTTTCTTGTATTAGCAGCTATCTTCGAGAAAAAAAATCGAAGTGATTTCGAGGGGAGACATTGTGACGTATTTCAGTTGACCAATGAAAACATTCATTCAATTTACTGTTTGAACTTTATGCAATAAGTATTTTATAAAGTAAACAGTTTTGTTGTTTTGGTAAGCGCAGAATGTCTCACAGGGAAAATCGTAAGTTATATAGGCCTATGTGTACGTACATAATTACATTATGCAGAAATTTAAAAATTCTGATGTTTTTTTAAAAAAAAATCTATGGTAAATTTGTAAATAATTATCTTTTTTCCTAAATTTAGACATTAATGTTAAGGCGTGTAAAGTATGTGCTGCCTATAAAACTAGATCATTTCACAATGAAATGAAATTGAACCTTTCATTTATACAATTTGTTGTGTGGGTGGACATAAGATTTCACTTGCTTTGCTGGTAATGTAAAAAGATGTTTTACACTTTCTGGTATTCTTCGTTTTTTAAAAAAAGAATCCTATTGTTAGTATAGTTCACCCAAAATAAAAATTTCCTCAACTTGAAAAAAAATTACGGGTATTGTCATTTGTTGACCATCATATTCTAATTTCTTGAAGTACCATTCATACATTACACATTTATTAAGGTACACTTGCACTTCATTACTGAATTAGATACTGGAGATATGTACGTACGTACAAGTTTTCATCGTTAGGCTAGAATTCAATGGCTATGCATCGGTTACAACTTTATATATTGGAGTATTTCATGCGTTGTGCTTTTATGTAACAGGTTACAGGTCTTATTAACAGTATTGTACGGACTACCTCCAAATCGTATTCCGCCAAATACGATTCCCAGTTATGGAACCTAACCTAACCTAACCGAATGACTCATGTTTGCGAGGGGAATATAATTTAACGTAGACAAATGAGGTAGTCCGTATAATACTAAAGTACCGATCTGACCCCCGTGGTCGAGTGGTTAGCAAATCGCGCTACGACGCCAGGGATTCCAGGTTCGAATCCCGGCCTGGTCATGGATGTTTGTAAGTATCCATTCATTGATTTCATCATGTCATCACTCATGCCCATCTTCGCAAATTAGACATAAGTGGCACAAAGAGCGAAATAAAATCAAGCAAACCAATCAATTAGTGGGGGGGGGGGGGCTGTTCGAATTAAGTGGGGGAAGAAAAATATTATTTTCTGTAAACAGTAAGATGGAAGAAGAAAACTACTTGAACAAAAATGTTTTTACGTCTGATCTACGTCAACCTCTTCCACGTAGCACACCGTGGACTGCATTTTGCAGACTAACAAGGCTTTGGCGTCTGGACTCGCAGCCTGTGGGATTTGTGATGTGTGTTGTCCATGTCAGTTTGTCATTGCCCTCTCATCGATTTCATCTTATCACCGTTCATTCTCATCCTCACAATTAGCCAAATATGTGAGAAAAGCGAAGTAAAATAAATAAAATCAAAACACTGTACAACATTGGAAAGAGAGTGAAAAGGGGCGTGGAACAGGTATTGGCAAAGATAAGCGGAGGGTCCGGAGTAATTGGCAAAAGAAGGGCGATGCCGCTGTTCTTCGGATGTACAAAAGAGAAATTTAATGTAAAGTTTTTCTTTTTTTTTTTTTTTTTTTTTTTTTTTTTTGTAAGGCTCAATGATGGAAACCGGTTTACTTTGATAGTTTCTAAATAAGTAGGCTATTTGTTTTAAAAATTGATGTGTCTGTACACAGTGAGAGTCGTCCATATGTAAGGTAATGTCAAAGGTGAATTAGGCGTATGGTTGTCGATTATTGTATAATTGTGACAGCGCATACTTTCGAAGATTATATATATATATATATATATATATATATATATGTATATGTGTGTGTGTGGGGGGGGGGGGGTGTAGGAAGTAAAGAGGATAAACTTCTTTTTTTTTTTACTGCATAGACATAGGAGATAACGTATAGAGGAGACATTGAAAGGGTCTGGAGTAAGGACAAAAGAAGGAAGGAATGAGAGTATGCATCTCGGGTGTACAATAGACATTCAACGAAAAGATTTTTGTGGCCTTAAAGAGATGATGCCGGATCTTGTTAGCGAGTGAATAGGTTTGATAATGGGGAAAAACTAATAGGGAATAGGGAATAGGCAGTGCTGGATTCACCACGTAGAGGTGTTTTTCGAGTTACCCCTGGATATACGTAGTGTTCGTCACTGCTTGCACTTATCATTTTGCAGGTGAAGTGTCCTTTTTCTCCGAAAGCTCCATAGTCAACCGACGCACTGACGCCAACAGGAACAGCTACGGCGAGGGTCAAGCGTCTCCTCGAGAAGCCTCAGCCGAAGACTCGTCCGTGAAGAGCGGCGCTCTGCCCAGGCCTCCGCCGCCGTCGCCCACGGCTCCCAAATGCAGGAGGAACATGTCGGAACCTGACCTCACCGCTTACACCCTGGAGGCACTCTGCGGCAAGTCGGAGACGGAGTCCACAATCCTGTGGGCTGCAAAGGAACTTCGGTGTCTCCATTCTGCAGGTTAGCGCTGCTCATTCATTCATACTATGTCCCGGGAATCTCTGAAGGAAGCGAATGAAAAACAAACACGTCCTTTGCACAAGTAGTACTCTTAGACTCTGGAGGGTTCGGTCGATGGACGCGTGAAAGGAAAATTGAGGGGAAAACGCGGCTGCAGTTTTCTTCCCTTCTCGCCGTGGCGGAGCTGTCAGAGTAGCACTCTGCGATGCCAGGGGTCCCGGGTTAGAATCCCGGTCCGGGTATGAGTGTTCTTTGTGAGTGTCACTTCCTCACTTTCATCACATACCCATTCATACTTATCTTCGCAATTAGCCAAAAGTGGCAGACGAGCGAAGTAGAATAATCGAAATGAATCCGTCTTCCCCTCTCTATGGTTATGTGCAACTTCGTTCCACAGATTTCCGACAGAGAGAGTAGCATTCCTCGCCGAGTGAGCGACATTTGTGAGAAAAAGGGAGAGATGGTGAGGTGTGTGACGGAATTTTATTGGGTAGATCTGAATGTCATGGATTTGTTTAAGTGCAATCTTTAGTAGCATAATTATAAATTGATTACATATTATAGTCAGTTATTATTATTATTTTTATTATTATTATTATTATTATTATTATTATTATTATGGGAATAGCAAGCCTGCCTCCGTGGCAGAGTGGTCATCGTAACACACTACGAAGTCAGAGGTCCCGGTTTCGAACACAGTGTCGTGTTAGTAGGAAAAAAGATACCAGCTGTTTTAAGAAGCTGTGGTGGCGAGGTTGCGAGTCGATATGTTAATGTACGTTGCAAATCAACAATGCAAATATGTTTTCTGTTCGAAGGAACATATAAATGTGCACATATATGAAACACATTTAGGCCATGACATATTACAAATAATTAGTAATAAATTTACAAAGTTTGCTGTAAATCGGCTTTATGCACAGTTAAGCTAATGGGGACTGGACTTAGAGTTTAAAGTGCGATAGGAATCAGTATGTGTCTCCAGCGGATGTCGAACTCTGGTCAGCTTGTTTACAATAACTTATTCAGAGCAGAAAATTGCACAGATTTTCAACTAAGGTGTCCAGCCAGTAGGGCGTGTGACTGGCACGCAGCGGGAGATTCAGGTTCGATTTCCTACACGGGAGGTCTCAAGTAGGAATTTTCTTCTCAATGTACTGCATAAGAAGCGATGGTAATTTGGAGGAGACTCTGGCGGGTCTAGTGGATCTTGGTGTTGATCATACCACCTGCACTATTGTCGAGAATATGTGGAGCCCTAACTGCAAACATTGTCTGCATATTCATGACACGGTGCAATGTACGTTGTAGAACTTTAAATTTTTAGTGTATTTGCTGAAGATAAATGCATTATGCAGAGACCTTCATTTGTTATAATAGAGTCAGACACGGACCGCGTTTTATGCATCGATCACGACGTGTTAGAACATAATTAGGAGCTGCAACTTCACACTATAATTAATTATTCATGATTTAGGAGGATAAAGGAAGCAAAGTCGTTAATTTTGTGAAGGAGATAACTCACGTAATTTTAGAAGAATTTAACTGAAATTGTTATTACATATACACATTTCAAAATGCAGGAATGCTGATGCATTTATGTAAATGCATTGCGTACGGAGGACATTAACTTATAACAGCTACAAATCCTTAGAAAATACACTTGTCGTGGTAGAATTTAAATTTCAAATATGTTAATTGTATTGCCATTTTTACTTTAATCTCACATTTTTATGAGTTTACTAATGTTTAGAAGAATGTAATAATAAATAACCCTTGGCGCAAGAGCACTTGAAGGCCAGGACCTTCCTACCGACTGACGGTCTCATTTCCACATGTCTCAGCAGAAGTATATCATCCAACCAATAACGGGATGACGTGTGGTCAGCACGACGAACCCCCACTCGTTGTTGTAGGTTTACATGAATGGGTTACGCTACTCATTCGTAGCTCTCCAATTTCTTCACGATGGTGGGTGGCCACCGGTACCATGCACAGGCCTAAATCTTAGGAGAAAAGTTGTTACGTTTCACCCCAGGAGACTCGAACTTGTAGCCCGAGTTCAAACCATGACGCCTTAGACGTTGCAGCACTCAGGAGAATGTGCCTATCATTAATTTTCCCATTATTTTTTCTTGTAACTTTTGGTAGAATTCTATCCAGTGCCGGATCTAGCTTATAAACCGCGAAACTCCACAGTGCGGGGGAAGGGGGATGAAAAAGCCTTCAGCGGGCTCTTGCCATTCCCCTTACATACCCAAATACATGTATATAAAACAATAAATGTAGTAATTTGTCCAGCACTGCAGAGCAAAGAAGAAAATACCACCAAAAGGTAAAGCGAAAGGGTTTGTTGTTCATTTTAAGTTGGCTAAGATACAGTAGGTTCCGTTTTATTACTTCTGTTTAATTCCCCACACCACTAATTCTAACCGCAAGTGTTTCTTCCCTAGATCTGTAAAAGTACATTTCAGTGAAAAATGCAAGCTCGACAGGGACTCAAACTTGGGAGTCTGCCGACCTGTCTACCAACTGAGCTACCAAGTCAACCATGGTCTCGCCTTATTTTTCACTCTTGTTGTTTTATCTATACAGAAATTTCAGTGTAAAATGCAAGAGAAAAAAACCCACCAAGTGAAACCACGGCTGGCTCATTAATCACTTGGGTGAATAATGACACAGTATGCCAGGGACTCAGGTTCGAATTCTGGTCGATCCTGCAATTTGCCCTAACATATCTACATATTAGTTCTCTTGTGCGTAGCAAACAGTACAATAATGGAGATACAGGACAAAATAACCTAGCACTAGCAAAATCTGCAGAAGATAAACTTACGGGCCACGAAGGTAAGTAAGTTGCTATCATAAATTAATGACATATAACAATCTTTTATTGTATTAACAGGGAGAGCTGAAGTAGATGAAGAAACTAAACCCCTAAGCAAGTATAATTTGTGTTCTGGCATCACCTCACATACACCAACCACCTTTAACAGTTTGTGCCCTAGCGACCACGACTTCTCAGAAATCATGGTGAAGTTAACCGAAAAGCTGCAGGACAACCAACTTCTTGCGCCACCACCACCTCCGTCACCTGTCAGCGAGTTGGCTACAACAAAGTCAGCTCCAAATTTTGATAATTTGTCTCCAAAATTGTCAGCTGACAGAAGAACCTCGAAGTTGCATACAGAGTACAATATTGCCAGTGCCAATGAAGACACAGAGAGTGATAAATATGATTTGGAATACACCACAAGACTTCTTTATTTAGCTGCACGCAAAATTTCCATACTAGCAAAGAAATTTCAGGAGTCCAGTAATGTCAGAAATGTTTCTCACCAAGAATCGAAAGCCCAATTTGCTTACAGAACGTCAATTTGATAATTTGGGAAATCTTCACTCTAAAAGTATATGGAAGTGCAATAATGTTAACTTCCATTGATTGTTTATTTTCATTTGGCAAATTATGTGATTGTAGCAAGTAACGTTTTTGAAAATAAAGGAAGAGGCAGAATCTTACAATGATGCTTATGTTATTCATTTTACATGCTTAGCAATTAAAAAATCAGCAATTTCACATAATAGTGACTAAATTGTTTTCATATCTACAAACCCCTGGTCAGATTTTGAAAAATAAAAACTTTATATCAATCACAATATTTAAAAAAAAATGCGATTTATTGTGTAAATTGTGGCATTGATACGAGTAGTATATATATATATATAATATTATTACTCATGTTAAGAAGACCTGATCACATCACCCCCACTCACGACCGGATCAAGAAAGTGTGGGGCGTTACCCCCACACCCCCTATACGCCTTCAGGGCGTGGTGCTATGCACAGGGGAACACTTTACCTTTTTTAAGAAGACCTGACCTCTACATTGTTCAAACTCAGATCAGTGGTTGAATGAATGAATGAATTGACTTTAGAGCCTTTTTCTAAAGAAAATGATGAAGATTTTATCTGCAAAAAAGTGGATTCTTTAACAGATATGGTGAATTGCTGACGTTTATGGCTTTAATTCTTATAAAATAAAGCTGTATTGTTGGACAGTCTTTTCATATGATTTTACAGTATAAAGTGTGATTTCCAAAGTAACCAAAAGTGGTTGGCCAAACGTAAGAAGATACCGTTTGGCAACTGCAATTTTGGCCGTAGGTCTAACGTTGGCCCAACGTACTGAAAACTAATGTATAGATAGGTTTGTGTTCTGATATGTAGTATGTTCTGACAATTTATTGTGAAGCAAAATAGTTAAGTAGTTAAGTTCAAAGTGGGAGAAACTGAAAGTGTGGATATGACAAGGAGTGGCACGCCATCAACGTCTTTGACCGACGACAACCGCCACAGGGATGATGAGCTCATTCGAGAGGATAGACGGATCACAATCCAGGAAATGTCTGATGCAGTGCACATGCATGGGTCAGCATATGCAATGATTGAGAGTTCCGGATATCATAGAGTCTGAGCTAAGTCTGTGCTTCGTGGCATGAGATTCGTTGACCTACAGGAGGTTAAAACAGCTCTAAATGGTGAGGCAAGGAGTGTTCTGTGGAATTTTTCCAAACTGTTTTTGAGGGCTGGATAAGACGCTGGCACAAATGCATCCTACGTGATGACAACTGTGTGGAAGGGTAACTCTGAGTAGAGGACCCCTTAGGAAAACTATATGTATGTTCACTGTTTCAATCTTTCCATTATTAAACAAATTATACCTCAACAGGCAAACCTTTTTGATACCCCCTCGTATATATATATATATATATATTAGCGTCTTCATTACGCTAATAAAATTATTATACATATGTATAATTATTATTTATATTATTCTTTCTGAGACACTTGGTTCAGACTCTCCCCCTCTGAAATATATTTCTAGAAACGTACTTGAACCTAAAATATACCATTCAGTATTTACAAAGAAAATTACCTCACTTGCCTTTTCAAAGAAATTAACAGACAAACTGCTCAGCAGGTATTAAAAATGTTGCAACTATTTATTTATCTTAAAAAATAAATAATTACTTACAGTGGCGGAGATTAGGGAAGCAGTTGCCCCCACTTGTTGCCACATTTGTCCTCGCACTATGCTAAACCTTATCTACCAAGGGAAAGTATACTGTCCTTGCCCTCCAGTTTTCGAATACAATCGCCGCCACTGATTACCTAGGTTTTTTTTATAATTTAACCGACTACTCCAGGGGCTATCAAACTGCATAGTAGTTAGAAAAGAAATATGTTGCTATGATTGAAAAATAAATAATAAGATTAACAACATTTTTTCGTTTACTTGTGTATAACGTGTAAATTTCTTAATGAATTTTCACCTCTAAGTCGGCGCCTATGCTTGTCCCACAAATAATATAATAAAAGATAAAAAATTTCTTAAGCAAAACACGAACTGGCTTCCTTGCATGCATTTCCACATTACTAGTAATATATACATAAAATTGTTACATATTTCACAGTATAAATGTAGGTACACAAATTGTAAATTTGTGTAAACCTGTTGAGTTCAATAATAATAATAAATGCGTGTGTATGAAAGGAAACATTCGATCCTGGCACTTGCACCAACTTTTTTTTTCGAATTTGTGGGTGATATTTATTCAAGTGGAAAAAATATGCAATTCACATCAAGGAGAAAAGTGCACTGTTAGAAAGGTTGCCCGGGAACTCGTTCATGTCATAAGGCGAACAGGCAGCAACTGTCGCATTTCAGGGATAATACAAAACAATGCTGTGCACAACAATACAAAACAAAAGAAACATATGACATTAAATTTTGTTGGCTAGTCTGGCAATAGCTTGCTGCCGTTGGTTGAAGGAAGTTGCTTGCTTGCCAAATCTGCTGTAGTCCCTGCAGCAGTGTGATGAGTGCGGGAAGAACGTCTGGAGCAGAGTCCGTCTAACAAGCAACGTCAGAGTTTCTGCAGGCTTCTGTCGGCTATGTCGTCTAGGCAGCTGAGCACTTGCTGGCATCGGCTGGTGTGGAGCGGGCTTCTGATTGGTCCGCTTGGCGGGTTCAGTGAGGAGGTCGGTCTCCTTGGCGTTTCCTTCGACGGATGACGTGTTGGCCTGGGTTTGTCGAATGCGTCTAGCAGGACCGCGTCTGCTGGTGTCCGATGGAGCACGTCTGTCTCTCTTGATGGCCAGAAACAAGGGACAACCCCTGTAGCTGGCAAAATGTTGTCCGCATTTGACGCAGGTAGGTGGTATTGCCTGGTTCATGTTGGGACAGTCGGAGAAGCGATGGCTCCCAGCACATTTTACGCACCGGTATCTTGCATAGCAATGGCGTTGCCCATGGTCTTTGCACTGGCAGGCGTGGCATTGTACGATCTCTTGAGAATGGTATTTCTCAATCTTCACAGTGTACGGTCCCAAGTTTCGAAGTTAGAAGATGCGTTGGGAGTCAGAAGTTCTAGGAAGCGTGACCAGTACTAGTGGAAGAGTTCGTCTGGTTGGAACTGGATCGGACGGTGTCTGATCCATATCGTCGACTTCGGCGTGTTTCTGTGGTCAAAGTTTTGCGGTGAGGTGGTCAACGACGTAGAACGGGTAGAGGAGTTTGGCGAGCAGGAGCTGTCGGATATTGTCTAGGGGATAGATCTACTGTCAGATGTCGTACGATAATCTTCAGCTTCTCTGCAGCGGAGAAGCTGGATGTTCTGATCATCCAGTTAATCGCTAACGGCGGTGAATCCGTCGGCATCTGGGGTGTGTATCCTACAGCAGTTTCTGCTGAACGTAAAGGTGACCTTCCCTGGTAGGATGGCAGAAATCAAGTCCCCAATAGCGTAACCGGTCTGGTTGAATATAGAGATGCAGGGCGAGTTCGTTCTATCCTCCGTCAACTTGATGGACGGTGTCGAATTTGGTTTGGTCTGTCCCGAAGAGACAGGAGTGTCGCCTTTGCTGTAGTACTGTGCTAGACGAGCAAACCCAGTGCGTCTCGCCTCGAATTTGAGCTGGGCGTCGGATAGCTTCTTCTTGCCATCTCCTCTAGACATAGCTGGATGTTTGGCGTCGAAGGACAATTTCGTTCTCTCTTGTGACTACAGCGATACGTCTATCAATTCCCATGTTGGGAGGGAGAATGTTCTTTTGCACAGTTGTGCACTGTGCAGTTATATGCACTGCAAGAAATAACCAGCCATACAGCCAATGTTTTCTAGCCGTATACGGAGACTTCCTGTGTGGCGTCACTTGTAGGTGGAGAGTATAGTACTACACTGGAGTACTTTACTTCGCTCAAACTCGATCGAATCTCCCACGCTTGAGCGTGATTCGCTCGAATGTATTGAATATCAAATAGCATTTCAATGGGACAATAATCGTACATATATATGTGTAAAATTAGTGCTGGTAGTTTCAGCCCATAATCATCTATTCATGGCTCAGTCGGTAACGCGTCTGACTACCATAACGCGTCGAACCCCGGCCGGTTCAAATCCGGGAACTTTTCTAACGATCGAAGCGGCCCCGGCGCCCACCCAGCGTCGTATAACATGGGTACCTGGGGGAAACCCTGGGGGGTAAAGGCGGTCAGGGGCGTGATGCTGATCAGATCACCCCCACTCGCGACCGGATCAAGAAAGTGTGGGGCGTTACCCCCACACCCCCTATACGCCTTCATGGCGTGGTGCTATGCACAGGGGAGCACTTTACCTTTTTACTTTTTATCATCTATTCATTGTCATATATTGCTATGTATTGGTAAGATAGACTAAATTACATTTTAACTTGAAGATGATGACTGCATTCACTTTAGTTTCAATTTCACTGCGACTTTCACTTCACGAAACATATTTGAGGATTCACTACCACAGACAAATTACGCTTGTACAGTGGGATCCATGAGTATTACCGTGCAAATTATCCATGACTATTTTCATTAATTTTTCTCTTACATCCTTTGAGTTTTTAAACGATGGATTTTTATGTATACTGGTACAGAAGTTATCAACAGCTCTGAGCGTATACCGATCGTTTGCCCGTTCGAGCTTTATTCGCCTAGCGAAAAAAATGTCGATTCCGTCAGCCATCTAGCGTCATCCGTGCGAACTATTAGATACTCGAGCAAAAAACCTCGATGCAACACTCTAGTGGAGAGAAATTTCATTGGTAGGTGGTTATTACGCCTCGAGCCACAAGTGCCTTCATTGTTGCCTGATGTGAAGAAACCAGTTCAATGAGGAATGAACAAAATATGCACTCCAAAGTTTATAGCGTTAAAACCCGAATGGTCCTAGATAGAGTACTGATGGTACATCGAGACGATACTTGTCTGTCTCTAGTCAAATCTTTTTCTGTCCTTTCACAGAGGAAATATGCAAGGAGAATAGTAAAACTTACCAGTATTTTTATTCAGGATCAGGCGACTGTGCAGTGCAGTGATCATCCGACGCGACTTTGCAGCCGGTGCATTTTCTGCAAATGATTTACATGTATGTATGCACAATTATTGATATCGCTTGGTGCAGAAGAAAATTCAAACTCATCACTGCAATTTCCAGAGTAACTGCTGAAACACACCTTCTGTACAGGGATGGCCATTTGACTTTGGCCTCGCGAGGCCTGGCCTCAGAGTTGAAGATCGGCCTCCAGCTTACAGGGCCTCAGCCTCTAAGCTCAAGGTCGGCCCCCGGCCTCACACGGCCTCAGCCATCGAACTCT
Organism: Lepisma saccharinum; assembly: GCF_977018435.1. NCBI lineage: Eukaryota > Metazoa > Arthropoda > Insecta > Zygentoma > Lepismatidae > Lepisma > Lepisma saccharinum. The sequence continues at coordinate 16,727,140 of NC_139236.1, read as the reverse complement.
ATCTCCGCCTCCGGCCTCACGCGGCCTCAGCCTCCGACCTCCAACTCGGCCTTGGCCTCACACGGCCTCACACAGCGTCAGCCTCCAACCTCCAACTCGGCCTCCGGCCTCAAAGGGCCTCAGCCTCCGAACTCCAATTCGGCCTCGGCCTCGCACGGCTTCAGCCTCCAAGCTCAAGGTCGGCCTCCGACCTCACACAGCCTCAGCCAGCGAACTCCATCTAGGCCTCTGGCCTCACATGGACTTATCTTCCGAACTCTATCTCTAACTCACACGGCCTCTGACTCATGAGACTCTAAGAGGCTGAACATTTGTATGTGCAAGGGTCTGAATTCAAAAGACAGGTGTTGCTTGCAGCTTTGGTCTGAAAACTCCCTAAAACATATTAATAGTTTTCAAGGCTTTAGAAGTGACACAATCCATATGGTGATTGAAGATCAGTTTAGTGCCGAAATGACTCGAATATGTTTTTGTGTTCCTGAACGAACGAGGTATTCTGCTTGAATAGTTTACACGATGGTGGTATAAAATTCGATTTGGGAATAAGCCTTGTGGCAACTGATTTTTTCCGAATTTGGTTTCAGGTTCCATCACCAGTGTTCAAGGTATAGGGATTTGCATCAGAAATGTCGTAGGAATATCATTGGGAGAATTTATACGTGGACTTCTACGTTATCTTAAAGGGTGTGTTAGTGTGTCTCCCCAATGGCGCAGTGGTAGCATCGTTGACTTGTAATCATGGGGTCCCTGATTCGATACAAGGTGAAGACACATAGTGGTTTAGATTCCACTTTAAACTGTAGGTCCAGTCCCGATTAGCCTTTCTGTGCATAAAGTGGACTTAAAACACAAATCAATCAATTCTGTATAGTTGTAAACACAGCATCATAATATCATTGGGTAGAGTCCTAATTGAAATAATCACACATCAAATCGAATTGTTAGGTCATTTATATACAAGAAACTTATCATTCTCAAAAACTAGTATAACAAATCACTGATTATAACACTGCTAATAATATATCAAATAAGTTTCATGATAAAAAATAACGGAACCTATTACCTAGAACGTACACTGGCGAACTTTAAAAAAAGGGTCTCCCTCCTCTCAGTTAGATTGGAAGCAACAAACAAAAACCGATATTGAATTGAAAACACTCCAGCGTCAATGCCGAAACTCTATGCAAGATAAGGAAGAGCTGCACAGTTGTCTGTCTGGAACACCACACAGAAGAGCAATGTTAACCATGAGTCATCAAGGAATTAGCACAGCGTTTCTTTCTGTGGTCATTCGGCCTCGGAAGAAATATTTGTTGTCCATTTTGAGCAGAAATCAGGTTCTGAGCTGGCGATTTATTTCCTTCATGAATGAAAATAGGTTGTTCATTTTTTCGTTTCTTTTCTCTCTTTTGTCATTAGCTCTAAAACAAATATAAAAAGAAAACGAGCAAAGAAGGTCGTTTCTTTCGGCACGTGACAGGCATGTGTGGTAACTTTGCTATTTTTACGACCATATTATATTCCTCTTGTTTCTTTCAACGATAAGGACGAATGTTGGAGTGACCAGAAAAAATGAACGAACACAATAAGCTCTTAAATATTACCCACGCTTCGAAAATAGATTCCTGCCCCAGTGGCAGAGTGGTTACTACATCATGCTACGACCCCAGGCGTACCGCATTCGAATCCTGGCCTGGGCATGGATTTGTTAGTGTCCATTTATCAATTTCATCATATCGTCACTAATCCCCATATTTGATTGAGTTTATGTTTGAAGTCCACTTTATGCACAGTAAGGCTAATCGTAACTGGACCCACAGTTTAAAGTGGGATCCGAACCACTATGTGCCTCCACCGGGTATCGAACCCGGGAACTCTTGTTCACAAGGCGACGATGCAACGACTGCGCCATCGGGGAGACCTCCCCTATATTTGCAACTTCGCCAAAAGTGGCACAAGAAGCGAAGTAAAATAAAGCAAATCAATCAATCAATCAATCAACATAGGGTCTCCGGTTTCATAGAGCAGTATGCAAAGCACTCGGTCATGAAGACCCTCAAAATTGAAATAATAAGGGGAACAAAAAACCTGATATTAGGGTATTTTAAGAGTTTAGGCAGATTAACAGTTCACGTCAACCTACAACAATTTGTGTGATATATGGTTCTGCCCTAATATAATAGAACGTGCTCTTGCGATAATAGTTACACATTTCCGTCTTGCAACACACAACCTCGACTCGGCAAGATATGTGCATTTCATTGCCACTTTTCTGTATTTTTTTTTCTATTTAGGATATAGTACGTTGCCTTTTTGCCTCTTGGTTAATCCGTGGCGATGAGAATAATTGACCAATTGATAACATGGATGTGATGGGGCAAACATGCCTTAATAATGGTTCGAACTTAAGACCTCTGTCTTCAAAGCACGTTACAATCTGCCACGTGTGTCTTTTCATCTCCAGTCACCATGAATTTCAAGAGGTAGAAAACTACGTTACTCAAACAAATTGCATAAAAAATTTCCATGACCATAAACATTTGTTGCACTTATTGAGAGAAATCCATACCCTCGTAATGTTATAAGTAAACGTCGACCTAGTTGATGTCCCAGGAACCCTTCCTTGCAGGAAAATCACACTGTGTCCACATGATTTACGACTGAACGCTTATTAAAGTAATAGAAATGTGCATCCCCATTTCCATTAATCGTTCACTCTTCGTATATTTTGAGGTCAGCTAATTCGAACATAAGACCCTAAGACAGCTACACACTGCCAAAAAATTGCAGTGTCAACAAATTAATTACTGTATATTTATATATTTTATTTTTGGTAATGGAATATTTTTCCCTTCGGATTCTTATTTACGTTTGTTTGGTTAGTTTACTTCACTTTTCTGCACTTTTGGCTAAACGCGAAGATGAGGATGAGCGACGAAATGATGAAATTGATGAAGCGACAGTAACAATGAACACCGAACGAACACAATGCCAAGGCGGTATTCAAGCAAGCTGTGTCAACCACTCTACCACGGATGGCGGAATCCTTTTTAGTTAGGAGAAATCGTTCCTTGACAGCGAACTAAGAACAGTTAATATTCGTCACACATATAATATTTTAAATTTCTAACAATCAATTGGTATTTACTCTTAACCATTTTATTGCCTACATAAAAACTTCCACACAGATAAGATCGTTTACACTAAAAATAACAGCGTTAAAGTCTATGCTTTAAGGAATGATTAAGCACACTATAACGGAAAATACTAATTCACATGACTATAGTGATGCATTACATCGGTGAAAAATTAATTTTCGTTCAGGAAGAAATATTGAAAAACTCAGGGACACAATGACCAATTGATTGATTTGTTTTACTTAGCTTTTTTTCCACTTCTGAGTAATCACATAGGTAAGCATGAAAGGTTTGTTAAAACAAAATTTGTGAAACGTTGGACACAGCCCAAACATCACAGACCATTATACTGGCCTTGTGTCTAGACGCCAGATCCTCGTTAGTCTGCAAAATACACTCCATGGTCACAATGACGTAAGCATTCGTAGAATAAATTTGTATATCATTCTCCCCCTCCTCCTCCCAAGAAACGTGAGCTAAACTATTGCGCATTCTGTGATATGTTCATTACTTCTCAGGAACCACTAGTGGCCTTTAACTAGTTTATCCTGAAAAAACTGCGGGTTAGGATGTTAACATATACTTCATGGACAATATCGAAATAATACTGTCACATACGCAGAATGCAAAACATTTCTACTTTCTTATTTCTACTACAACCCTGGAGAAAAAAGGGCGGCTGGAGCGTGGTGCTGATCGTATCACTTCCAAAATAGCTGAGCTCGAGAATATGCGGTGCCCTACTATCACATCTCCTAAATGTGCTTTCATGGCACGTTGCTCTACGCACTAGGAACTTTACCTAACCTTTACTACTACTAACTAATCATGCCAGGAATTTTTATACTTTTTTATTTGCCCATTGCTAACTTGGTTCATTCCCAGATATAACAGCAATTAGTCGATGCAATAAAAATACGCCAAACTTAAAAAGAAACGGGTGTCGGCGTGCGTGCGCACGCGCACGCACGCACACATACACAGAAAGGGGGGGGGGGTGTAGGAACACAAAAATCTTCCACAAACTGCCCCGATCATGCCTGACAAGACTCCAACAGAAAGCTTTCCGGAAACAAGTTTACTTACGCATAAGGTAGTGATGGCCTTGTCTGCAACTGCCTTACCCCACTTTCTTATCCAATACAGGAGTAATGAAGTGTTTCCAACTACCTTCCAATCAACTAAGAGGAGGGAGACCGTTTTTCAAAGTTCGCCAGTGTACAACTGCTAAGAGCTTCTTTCTTATCCATATGGTCGGAGTGGCTAGCAGGTTGCGCTACAATAGCAGGGGTCCTGGGTTCGAATGCTGCCTGGGCATGGCTGTTATTTGCGAATAGATCTTCATCAATTTCATCACTATACCTCGGATTTTAAGTTTTTAACCTATTTTTTTCATTTGCAGGTAAATAAGAAGTAAGAAGTTACGCCAGCGTTTCATTAAAAAAATGCAACAACTTAGCCTATGAAGTTTTATAGAGTCTAAAATAACCTGTTTTGCTTGTTCGAATCTATTTTAGGATAATGCTCCTAACTCAAACCTCTTTTTGGGTCTATATATTTTTTAAAAGATTTTTCAGGATTATTATGTCACACAGAGATATTTGCTCTGTTTGGCACAGAAAAAAAATCATTGACTAACGTGTTTGAAACATACTTTCTGTCAATTTCCCTCCCTCCAAGCCCATGATGATTTTTCAAAGCTCTAAACAAAGCAAAATGCCTCTCCTCACTGTTGCCTGCAAAGTCCAAAGTGCAAACTTCTGATCCATGTGGTCTTGCTCACTTTCCCGTCAGATTGGTGCTTTGTAGCATTCAACCTTTGCGAAGTAACGTTCCGGCGTTCAAATTTGCATCATTGACCATGTTTTTGTTGAAAGATCATATTCAGCATACAAGATGATCCTCACAGACAAAGGGTGGGGTTTGACTGTGAATAACATGAAACAGATTGTTGTGTGTCAGGGTGGCCACTCTAGGGCTAGGATAAAATTCAAGTATAATTCCCGTTTTCAAAGCGAACGTTCCAAAAATTCAAGGGTACAAGCAGATATATTCTCGATTTCAACCTTACTTATTATAGCCTCTCACCACCCACTCAAATATACTAACAATATAAAGGGTCTGTGCGATTCCAGTGTATCCAAAAATTAGAATTCAATTCAATTAAACGGTATACATATTTAAAATACTTAATTTAAGGTGCGGAGTGTACATTTGTCATTTCATACACTCGTAAAACACCCATACAAACACACAAGTCACAAATGTTACGGTATATATTCATCTAGGATAAATTGTTAATTGTATAAGAATTTCAAAATAAATTGACCCAATGAACTTCAATATATTTGCAAGATATTTTGATTGATTGATTGATTGAGTTGATGTTTTAGGTCCACTTTATGCACAGTGAGGCTAACCGGGACTGAATCTACAGCTTAAAGTGGGATACGAACCACTATGTTCCTCCACCGGGTATCAAACCCGGGACCCCTTGATTACAAGGCAGCAAGATATTTTAGCTTGCAGTAATATTCCGTCTATCAGATAGATTGTTCTGCAAAGGATACTAACAAAGTAAACGGATTGAGAAAAAATAAGATTTATCTTCCACACATCTTTCCCTTTTCTTTTTGGATAATAAAAAAATCTAAACTGTGAAAAACTTGTTTCAGGCCATTAATAAATATGTATTTATTCAATGAGATTTGGATGAATAAAAGTTGCGAATTTTCAAGTCTACGGAATAAAAGGCATGCATAATTAGCTGAATTCAAGGAATTCCCGGCGAGTAATTCATGCTTCATATCAACAAGTAACTTTTGCTAACAGTACAAGTTCAGTATTACAATAATTTGGGGATAAGTCTTTAGTGTGGTATTTGACACAAAACATATCCTTGGTAACGATGAATCAGTATGACTACACCACAGTAGCGAAGCGTAGTCTTACGAAGGAGGCAAGCAATGTTTCAGTACAACAAAACATGTAGTACAACGACATGCCGAGGGGAAAGATTCAAGGTTTATAGCCTCATTTACCCAGTCGCTGGATTTGTCAAAATATCGTAATAAAGAGACTGTACTAAAAATAAACCATATGATCCGCAAACGTCACATTTACTTTTTTAAAAAAATCCAGGTAACGTTATTCATATGATATTAAACGTTTTGCATATGCGAACTTTCCGCATACGACTAAAGGGAGACGGAATTTCTTACTTACTTATTAGTACCTTTATTTGTTCATTATTATTTAATATGGTCAAACGGTGACCAAACCGATTTAGATAAAAAAAAAATGGGAATCATTTGTTTATTTTACGCTGCATGATGTAATTTAGTATTTTTGGGCACCCTAAAAACCGCATTGGAGTAACTTAAACACTAAATAAAAAGTTAAACACAAACAATAAAAAATTCATTTCAAAGCAAAGAAACACATGCATAGACGATGTACTCACCACAATAAATTTCAAACTCTTGGTCCATTGCCCATACAGCACACCAAGTTTCAGACATATTTCAGAAATATTGCAATCTTTCATATACGTTTCTAACATTCTGGTTTCGCGTTGACGTTACAGAAAGCATCACATGAAGTCCCAGTTTTGTTTCTGAAACATTGCAATGTTATAGTTTCATTGTCTAGTTTCTGGAACGTCTCGGAGACATTGCAACGTTGGATTCAGTCATTATCGGCCATCCGGGAAATTTTCCGAGGCGGCCATGTTGTGTTTACGTTCAATCCTGATCGGGAGTCGTGCACATCTTATGAAGAATAATGTGGTTTATTGAGTGGTAAGTTGAATATTATTAATACCAAAGTGTGTTTAATTGTGTTATACTTATGCACGATATATATTTAATCTGTCTTGTGTAACGTGTGTGAGAACGTGAATGGAAACAAGGCAGGCGTTATCAAACCAGTGTTTAAAGAAGTATTTCGTCTTGTTTGTTTAATTGAAAATACATGATGTGAAGAAGCATGGAACTTCTCGCACCTCCAGGGACGGCGACAGGGGTGGGCACGGGTGGGCAAGCGCCCACCCAAAAATTCCTGTGCCCACCCGATTGCCCACCCTATCAAATTCAATAAGCACATATACTTGGATATATATATGAATGATTCAATAAATAAGTGTATTCTGGTGTTCATAGCATGTACATTTTACTTGTGAATATTATCTATGCTAGAAATGTTCACATATCATCTTATATAAAGCCAATTTTCTCATTGGAAAGTGAAAGTAATTACTAGAGCTATTGAAACAAAAACTGTGATCAAATGAATACTTCCATGATTAAAAGCAGCTAGTAGGCTTTGGAGGCTCAAAATTATGCAGGGTATGATAAAGATTAGATCAGAATTTAGGGTAAACTTGAGGAATGCAGCTCCGGGCCTTCACTGGGAAAGACTGCTTTGAAAAGTACCACATAATAAAAAAAAATAATAGGTACTTCGGATGTGGTAAAAAATATAATAACAAACCACACCATGTAACTTGGCAAGACGTTATAACTGAAACTGTATAGAGAGGATTGGACTGAGGCCTTGGTGCTGTAAGCTCCGGGCCTCCACATACGTATATAAATCCCAGCCTGGGTATGGTTAAAATAATCTCCAAATAAACAAATAAAAACATCATCTTAGCGTTAATTCTCCAGCAACACAATAAATTATTTCGACTTTTTAAATATTATTATTATTATTATTAGAATAATTTAATCAAGAAGACTTAGATGGACAGGCCACGTGACACGAATGGCAGAGGAAAGAAAAGTTTACAGGATTCTTGTTGGGAAACCTGATGGTAAGAGACCAGTAGGAAGGCCAAGACGAAGATGGAGGGATAACGTTGAGATGGACATAAAAGAAATTGGTAAGGATAGGAAAGATTGGATTGATCTTGCCCCGGATAGAAATAGATGGAAGGCTTGTGTTTCTGCACCCATAAACCTTCGGGTTGCTAGAGAATATAGTATAGTTTTAATTAGCTCTGCATTGAAATTCCAGAAGTGTACTTCTTTTTTATTTCATTACAATTTTTATATACCTGTCATCTTCAAATATCAATATGGTATACGAAATATCAACTTTATATTCGTTCTACTAATAAGAACGAATCACAATAATCCCTACAATACCGAAGTGAATACATTTTAATAAACCACTTATGTATGGAAAAAGCTACAGAATTATTCAATTGCTAATGACTGGCTTATCATATATATCCTCTTTCGACACACACAGTTTGCCACACGAATGTCGACAGAATCTGCAGATGCAGCTGAAGTAAAGAAAAAAAGTTATGTCACGAAGTATCCAGAAGACGATTTTGTTAGTTTGTTTTTAAGCCCACTTCTATGCTCAGATGGGCTAATCGGGACTAAACCTACAGTTTAACGTGTAGTCCGAACCAGTGTGCATTGTGCTTCCACCAGAAGAGGGGGAGTTCAACACATGACGTCTTCATTATAATGCGACAGCGTTATGCCATTGGGAAAAAATTATACAGAAAGAACTCGCACCAAACGTGTCATTTTATCACCACAGAAGATGCGTCCATTTTAAGAGGGTGATTGCCTGAGACAAATTGAGACTTTCGGAAAATAACGTCATTGTTCACGGAATTAGCTGCCTTGATCCACTAATGAAATGCTGTGCAATTGAAACTACCACCTCAACTTTCTAAGAGGTACGAGCTAATGAGACTCCATTTTTGGAAGAGTAAGTCGTGGTTGATTTGTTTTATTTTAAGTCATTTCAATTGTGATTAGATGAAAGTAACGAAGGGGCGAAAACAAATACATTCTGACACTCAAAATACAAACCCTCATAAATTATTACTTTGACAGTGGTCCCAGGCTCCAGGGACTCGTTACCCTGAAAGAATTAAGTTTCCAGGGTATGCTGCACAGGTTGACATTCTAGTGTATTCGAAATGGTCACGCCATACAACCCAAGTCATCTATAAAAAATAGATGAATTATTGCTGTTACGGTGATCAACTTCGATGAATTCCTTGTGTCCTAAATCATTTTGTTACCTCAAAAAAGTTCATGTAACCATACGTGTGTTGTGTTGCTTCTCCCGCATTAGATACATGAGAGTTCAGAAAACGAATAGCAACTTAGCTAATAATCTCTTCAATTCTGAACAGATTTTTCAATCTCACTTGTTTATTACATATGAGTGATATTTTGTCAAAATAGCCTTTCATTAGCCTAGGAATAATACTTCATGGACAATGAACAAAGAATTTGTTTTCCTTGTTTTTTTAAATCATTCCTAATAAGACGTTCATTTTAATCCAAACATGCAGTGGCGGCGATTAGGAGGAGCGGGAAGTGGGGGATGCAGTACCCCCGCCACATATTGCCACTTTTTGCACCCGCACTATGGCCTCTTTATGCTAAGCCTTTTCTACCAATAAAAAGTATATTTTCCTTGCCCCTCAAATGTTGGCACCCAATCGCCACTACTACAAACATTCAGATAGATTTCTCAGTTGTACAAACCTTGTAAGCTAAGAAAAGTAACCCCCAAGGAGTTTATAGTCAAAAACTCATACGATGAAAATACTATGCTCAGGAACATGTCTTCAATTACGAGAAACTTCACGATTGTCTACCATCGCACTTTCTATCACTGTCGCTCCGGCTCCCGTGGCGGAGTGGTTAGCACATCGCGCTACGACGCGGTCCTGGGTTCGAATCCCGGCCTGGGCATAGATGTTTGTGAGTGAGTGTTCATTCATCAATTTCATCATGTCATCACTCATCCCCATCTTCGCAAATTAGCCAAAAGTGGCACAAAAAGCGAAGTAAAATAAAAGCAAATAAATCAACCAATCAAATCAATCTATCACTGTCGCCGAATACATAAAATCAAGTATGTGCCTTGTATTTGCAACACAACCTTAAACCTAATTCACATTTATTTCACTGTATTAACATGCATGAAATAATGTGGTTAGAATGTATGGCTGCACATGCTAAACACTTACTTGAAATAATTGTGTACATCAGAGACAAAGCGAAAGGAAATGGAACAAGATGGGAGGATAGATTAGAAAAGAATAAAGAGGAAAACAGGAAAAGGAAAAGATGTAAGAGGAGAATCGGGAGTGTAAGAGAGAGGGTGATACATACGACTTACATACACATATATACTATATATGGTCTTACATTTATACTGCCCACCCTAATCTATCAATATGGCGCTTCTGCCCACCCAGTCGAAAATTTCTGGCGCCGTCCCTGCGCACCTCATGAAACTAAAATAACAGGGAATAAAGTGCTTACCTATAAGCAGTGCACATTTATAGTATACCGAAAATAGATTGAATGGAAGAGACGGAAAGTACTTGTTGCTGAAAATATATAATTTTTCGGTTACATTATAATTACCACCTTCCTAATTTTGTACAAAACTTGCCCTTGCCCTCTTAAAAAAAAGTTTCTCACCTCCCTGTGCATAGTGAAGAAGCGTAGAATACTTTGAACTACACAAGTTGTTACGTTAGTAGTTTTTATCTAATAAGAAATACGTTTCTACAAATTCATTCTGCGATTTCGATACGTAAATCGAAGGCTGCAGCATTGTCACGTGCATTTTTTTTTTAGCTGTGTGGATTGTAGCTCGAGTCTTAGCGAACAGGCTACTACTGAAGATCACAGCATGATTTACATGGTGCTCCTATAATTCAGATTCTAATTTTACAGGACGCAATGAAATGTTGCTGCATTACAATTACTACAGCTTGAAGTGGGTGAAAGAACAAGTAACAGAAACAATATTTTTTTTAAATTTATTTGCTAACTAATTTTTGTGTTTGTGATTGCGATAATTTACCTTAAATCAGCAATGCACACAAGAAATACTTTTCCCAACTCTGTGATTACATTGCTTCAAAATATAATTGTCGCATTATTGCAAACTTATGTAATCAGAATTTGATCTAAATATGGAATATACAGCATCCACCAAAGTAAAATTTTGACAGAGTGACTAGTGAAGCTAGCTTAGAGTTGTTTCACCAGGTTTTAATCTGTGCATGCAAATAATCTCTGACCTGACCTGGCCTGTTACACTGTCACACACATTCTTTAGTTATTGGTGGGTATAAATATTACATTGGTGTGTGTTTACATGCAGGCGATCATTACTTTTTTACCTCCACAGCATGCAGTTGGAAAAATGTATCATGTATGGACTAGTGTATCACGTGATGAAGATAATATTACATTCATAAATGGTTTGGTCTTAGTTCCAATTGTTTAATTACAATTTCATTATGGTACACAGGCATTTTTTTCATGGTTCAATGTCTGTTTACACATGTACTTCAGAGTTATAGCAATCACTTTCTGTGTTTTTGCTTTGAGATTAATGTTTCATTTACATGTACTTCTCAATTGCAATCAGCCATTTGTTTACTACCATCTTGATTACGGACTACTACTGCCATGTGTGCATGATGCAAAGGGATTTCTTAATAAAGTTAGGCAAGTAAGGTTTAGGGCTCTTTAGTTTTCAAAAAATGCCTCTAAATGCTTTTGTGGTTAGGTTGGGTGGGCCATTTATAGCTCTAAGTGTTCCAAATGAAAAATGCCTTGTCGACAAATGCTTGCGTAAGGTACTTTTTTCGTGTTTTTATTTATTTGCTAATGAGTTGCACTTTGGAATTCCAAACAGTGGTAATTACTTTCACCAGGGTTCAAATTTATTGTAACAATAAATTCTACAATTTTGCAATACTTAATCTTCCTATGAAACTGAAAAAAATCATTAAACATTCGGAACCATTACTGTTGGATCGAGAAATAAAAGACTCGCTGCTAATATCCTTTTCACTATATTCTCAAGAAAATGTACAGAACACAGTAAAAAACATGACAATCTTCATACTTTTTCTGCGCGGGATAACAGTAATATAGCACAGCATAGAACAAGCAAAATACTGCACAGGCTATTGCCCGGAAAACAGAGTAAACAATATTGCCAGGTGCCAACTCACATAATATCTAACATCCTCCCACCTGAGTTGGCATATCAAACAATAATAGTTTCTTAGGTAATTTTATCTCTCTCCCACTACGTGTGGTACACGGTTTGGTTTCAGTGGGAGGGAGAACGTCTTTCTGATTTTTCTTTTTGGTTTGTGGTTTAGGTAATGAACTCTTCATTGCTTCACCCTCCACTGCAGTCACCTCCAATGGATACAATCTCTGTACAGGACGAAGTAGTTCACCATGGCAAGTTTTCAGTCGTACCAATCTTGTCACTTGATCCTTACCTGGAAGAATCTCAGTTACACAACCCAATGGCCAATTATATCTTTTCATATTGTCAAAACCAATCAACACAATATCTCCTACCCTGACAGACCCACATGCTCTGTTTATGGCCTTTTGCGTTAACTGTCCAAGATACTCATTCCTGAAACGATGCCTGATATCTTGTCTCAACTTCTGACAGTAACGGAGACGATTGTTGAGCATTGAAGAATCCACATGGTCACAATCAGGTACACCCGTCTCCCTGATTTCTTGTAAGAACATAGCAGGTGTTAGAGGAACTAATTCTGTCTCACTTTCATACATGTAGGTAAGTGGGCGTGAATTAATTATGGCTTCACAGTCGCAGAGGATTGTTGTCATTTCTTCGTAGTACAAAACTGATTTTCCGAGTGTTCTTTTCAACAGACCCTTCAGGACACGAACCAATCTCTCCCAGAAACCACCCCACCAGGCTGCACTGGGTGGAATGAACTTCCACTGGATTCGCTGAGCTGTGGAATATTCTTCAACTTTCTTCCAATCGAGTGTCATAAATGCATTCTCAGTTCCTCTGAAATTGGTACCATTATCACTGTAGATTACAGAGGGTCTGCCTCGCCTTGACACGAATCGTCTAAACGCCTGGATAAAAATCCCAGTTGATAGAGAAGTAACTAACTCTAAGTGAATAGCTCTATATACTGCACATGTAAAAAGGCATATCCATGCCTTTTTGCCATCTTTAAGATAAACAGGTCCTGCAAAGTCCACACCTGTTACTTCAAATACATTAGCATCTCTAACTCGATCAGCTGGCAATGGTGCTGGAAGAGCTTGGATTGGTTTGGCTGCGTGTCTCCTGCAAGTAACACATTTCGAGAGCACTGAACGTACGGTTCTTCTACCACGAAGGATCCAGAAGTTCTCTCTTAAAATACTTAGTAATATGTTTACACCTGCATGACACGCTTTCTTGTGCCAATACATTATCAGCAATTTAACGACTGGATGTTGTGCTGGAAGAACTATGGGAAGCCTGAAATTTTCAGTATCTTCTCTGGCAATAATTTTGGTTTTCAAACGAATAATCTTGTCCTTGCCTTCATATGTGCACAAAGAGGAAAGGGATTTGTCATCCCTTGCTCGGAATGCTTCTTGTTGTATTAGTCTTAATACTGCATTTTCTGCTTCCTGAAGTTCGCGAACACCAAGATCTCCAGATCTATGAGTCTGCGAATTTCTACTATTATACAAAAATCTTTTGATCCATCCAATGAGTCTAATCACTTGGTTATAGTTAGAGAAATATCTGTAATACCATCTAGACTCAGCATCTTGAGCTTTCATACTAAGCATCGTTGATGAAGGTAGCACATTCCTTCTTTCTCTGTCAACTTCCTCCTTGTTGATAAGAAACTCCATCGGTGGCCACTCACACGGATCCCCTTTCAACCAATGAGGTCCCTCCCACCATAAGGATCTCAACAACTGCCTTGCATCACAACCTCTTGAAGGAAAATCAGCTGGATTCATTTCACTGGGTACATATTTCCATGCACTGGGATCAGACAGTTTTCTAATTTCTATAACTCTGTTCCCAACAAATACTCCCCAGACTCCTTCTCGTCGAATCCAAGTCAGCACCGTAGAAGAATCAGTCCAAAAGATAATGGAGTTATCTTTTAAATTCAAATGTTCTCGAATCCTGGTTGCTAGCCTTGCTCCCACCATTGCGGCAAGCAATTCTAGCCGAGGAATTGCACTATTCTTTGGAGCCACTCGTGCCTTTGCCTCAATCAATTGTACGCTAACACCTCTCCTTGTGTCAACCCTCATGAAAACTGCTGATGCATATGCCACTTTGCTAGCATCACAGAACACGTGAATGCTCATAGAGTTAAGTTCATTGGATTCATAATCCCAGCCCATGAAACTTCTGGGTATCCTTACCTCTTTCAACATCGGCAATTCTCGTACCCAGTTTAAGAACTGTGTTCTTATTTCTTCACTAACTTGCTCATCCCATCCGAGCCCCTCTGCCCAAGTCTGCTGAAGTAACAATTTTGGTAGAAGAGTCACGGGACAAGTAAAACCTATAGGATCAAATATACGGTGTGCTACAGATAATATCACACGTTTCGAAACTGTCTTGAGCTCAACATCTTCAATGTCAAAATTAACTGTAAATGTATCGGCTTGAGGATTCCAACTGAGTCCTAACACTGAAGTAGGGCTAATGTCCTCATCAACCCTTTGAGGGACTGAATACTCCCACCCTCTAAGGTCAAAACCTGCTTCAGCCATAACTGCACGCGATTCTCTTATAAATTTATGGAGATTTTTGTGATTGTCTACACTGGTGGCACAATTGTCCACATAAAAGGAACCTCGTAATTTTAAAATAGTATCTTCTGTATAAGCTAAGTCTTCCTTCCCTAAATGACAACTCTGCAATGCTTGATCCAAATGATGTTCAATAACAGCACCCAACAGAAATGGACTGCTCGTAACACCAAACACTACACGAGTATGTCTGAATTCTTGAACCGTTCCAGTATTAATATCATGCCACCAGAGAAATCTCAGGTAGTCTCTATCTTTAGGGTGTACAGCAATTTGTAAAAAAGCTCGTTTAATATCTGCTATAACTCCAATTTTTCCTTTCCGAAAATGTAGTAAAATATCAGCAATAAGAGCAATCAAGTTGGGTCCAGGTTCTAAACATTGGTTCAAAGACGGTTGTCCTTTTACTTTAGCAGAAGCATCAAACACTGGTCTAATTTTTGTCGTGTTACTGCTCTCTTTCACTACATGTCGATGGGGTAAGTAATGGCCAAAATTCTCTGTTTCATCCTCTGGAACCACCTCAATGACTCCCTCGGACAACCATTCTTGTAGCACTCCATCGTAACTCTGCAACAGATGTTCTTGTTTCAACTTCTGTGTAGTTGACCAAAGTCGTTTCTCTGCTAGATCTTTATTGGTGGGGAGAGGCGAACAATCTTCCTTCCATGGTAACTGTACTTCATATCTTCCTTCAGCATTGAATGTCAGTGTCTGCAAAAATTGTTCTTTGACAGCCCGTGTGTGTTCTTCCGCAGACTTCTTGGCAATGGGATCCTTGATTCCTATGGTATCCAGTTCCCACAGATCAGCTACGGCTTCACCAACATATAAATTCGATACCAACAAAGCTGTATCTGATTTTCTGTTTTCACCTGGAACTTTACCCATAAGTGTCCATCCCAGCTGAGTTTCCACAGCCACTAAACCACACTTTAATTTCACAACATGGCCAGTCAGTAATTTACCACAAACATCCGCACCAATAAGAATTTCAACTTCACCTTTCATCTTACCAGTATCTGTTAACCTTATTTGACTTTTGTTCAGCTCATTTAACCAAACACCTGGTGTTACATAAGGGATCTCACCACATATTGTATCTTGATCAAGAACATCAAATGTGCACGAATATTCTCTCTCAATGCTACACACCTTAACATTATAAACATTATGATTACAAGGACTAGACATGGTACCACCAAATAGCGAATGTATCAAACTTTGTTTGCCAATGGAGTTATAACCCATATCTGTTACAAGAGATTTGGATATATACGATTTTTGTGAACCTGTGTCAATAAGAACTCTCACATTCCTGCTCCTATTGTAGTTACCTTTCAAATCTACTACCAATGTCTGCATGAATACATGCGGATTTTCAAGTTGGTTTATCAGTGTATTGTTTACCTCAGCATTTGATTCTTTGCCTTCAGAATAATGGTCAGAATCATTATCTTTGTCTGAAATATTAGGACACATCAATACAACATGCTTTTTCTTGCAAACAATACATTTGAAATTGGCCTTGCACTTCTTCGAAAAATGACCAAATTTTAAACATGCAAAACAATGCTTTTTATCTTTTAGAACCTTCTGTCTTTCAGAGAGAGACATTTTCTGGGCTTTAAAGCAATCATATGAACTGTGCTTACCACCACAGAACACACAACTTTTCTCCCTACCACCACTGACACTCAACAAATCTGTCGCACTGGGGATAATAGGCTGACGCGGTGGAGAACACCTTTTCTTCCGAACTTTCACTGCTGCACCATCCAATTCAAACCCAGCTGCTGCAAGGTTGATTCGTTCTTCTCCTTCCACTTCAGCTCGCAGGAATGACATCAAGGACTGCAATCTTCCGGTCGGTGTTGTCTCATTATTTTCCTCAGCAGCAGACAATGTTCTTCTCTGCCACACACGCATTAAATCCTCTGGGAGACTGGACTCCACCAATGGAAACAGCATTGCTGCATATTTGTCGCTGGTAACACCCATCGATTCTAATGCTCGAAGTTGGGACTCCAGTGTGTCATACAAAGTGCTCAAACAAATTTTTTCTTGACGGTTCAACACCTTTTGTAACACCAATTTTAGCAGTTCACGCACATACACTTCCACGAGCATGTCATCGCGACCAAAACGTGATTTCATGGACTGCACAACTTTCGGGTAATTTTCTTTTGTTGGTGGAAAACTGTTCACAAGCTGGCGCGCACGAGAACCTTCAATTGTCGCTTGTATCAAATACTGAAACTTGTCCTCTGCAGGAATTGTATCATCTTCATCGATCTTCTTGAATTGTCCCCAAAAATGTAACCACTCTTTCAAGTCCCCTCCAAACTTCTTCAGTTCGATTTTAGGTAACTTGAATCTTCGATTCTTTACTTCCGAAAACGACTCGCCTTGACAGCAGTTTCCTTCCGACAACTTCAAAAAGTTCGACACTTCAATACGTCGCTTGTTGAACGAACACTGATAATCATCCGACACTGACTGTTCTTTCCCTAACTCATTTTCACTAGCACCAGATTCCAACATCAAATCAATTTGCAATCTTCTCCGAAACACGTGTAAAAGCTGACCTAGCCACTGCACGGCTTTTCTTGAGACGATCAATGTCCGTTGACATTTTTGCGATATTTGCACTTACTTCTTCTCCGGTCCAACACAGAAAGAAAGACAGGTCCTGTCACGGTCGCCAATAAATGTTGGATCGAGAAATAAAAGACTCGCTGCTAATATCCTTTTCACTATATTCTCAAGAAAATGTACAGAACACAGTAAAAAACATGACAATCTTCATACTTTTTCTGCGCGGGATAACAGTAATATAGCACAGCATAGAACAAGCAAAATACTGCACAGGCTATTGCCCGGAAAACAGAGTAAACAATATTGCCAGGTGCCAACTCACATAATATCTAACAATTACCCTTCCAACACCTTATAATGTGATTTCTGGTCTTCAGTACTTCCTGCTATTCTCACAACCTGGTGAAAGAGTTCCATGAGTATTCTCACCACTTGGTGAAAGTAGTTACAGCCAAATTTTAAATTACTTCTGAAACTCAATTCTTACTAGTTCAGCTCTCATTTGGTGGCTAAACCCTTCAATAATAAATAGCCCATGTACATTGAAGTGCAATTGTAAACAAAGTAGATGTGGTACTGGTTTAAATGACTGCAATCCTCTGAAAGTGACACATGCCATGGCTGGACACAGTGTATATTATAATAGAGTGACTAGCTTTGCCAGGTGATTCAGCTAGAACCTTTTTTATTACTTCTTTATTAGTTATGAGAGATACATGTTAATCAGCAATGGATAAGCAGCATGTTTCACTCATTTTATATTTTGTGTTGGCGTAGCAGTATGGTATCTTATGCAGGCACTGGAAGTATTGTCAGACTTCTAGAATGTTTTATTTTATTGTTCTGTAATTTTATAAGTAGTTTATGTGAAATGCAATATTTTCTACTTGCTTAGTCAACGGGTTCAAATTATGGAAAATTTTGCATTTCAGTTTGCATACAAATGAATTATTCCTTATACAATTTATGATTTTTTTCTTCTAGGTACTGTTTGCCAACACCAGCCAAATACTAAAGAGCAAGAGGTGTCTGATGTTGTGGCTTGTGCAGGACAAACTTGGCTAGACAGAGAAAACAAGTAAGTAATAACGTTCTGTGATGGGCTAATTTGTATTTTTTTAGCTCAAGGAGTAATAAAAAACATTATGTTGATGATCCAAATTAACATGTAGAAATTACACATGTGCTGGATTCATTATTGTGCTTGTTTCAAAGTGTAATCTCCCATTATATACTCCATAATGTACAGTGATGGCATCAGCACCTTTTTTATATCTGCCACTAGCCACAATATTCATGTAAAGTCAAAGATAGCAAGAAATCTTAGCAAAACTCTCCCCCCACCCATATTTGCCAAGTGTAAACACAGTAGTTATTTTCGGAACGATTGAAGATGACCTGGCCACTCTCAGATTTTCTTCATATTTGGCATACTCTCTAATTGAGGCCTCCAAATCACGAATCTAAAGTTAAAAGTTGTCGGAAACGTCTAGAAATTGCAAAATAAGCTAAAATAAGGCATTAGTTTTCGGGCTGGTAACCATCGATTTTTACAAAATTTTTTGTTTGACAAGCAAAGTATATATATTCCTGATACTACCACGACACCAAATTTTAACTATGTTTGCCTAACCTAACCGAAACTAACCTAACCACACGTCAATGGATCGCAATTATTTTGCAATTTCTAGATCCTGATACTACCACGACATGAAATTTTAACTATGTTTGCCTAACCTAACCACACGTCAATGGTTTGTGGGGCTAGCGTCAATAATTCACAATTATTTTGCAATTTCTGGACGTTTCCGACAAATTTTAACTTCAGATTCATCATTAGCAGGCCTCAATTAGTAAGTATGCCAAATATGAAGAAAATCTGAGAGGGGTCCGGTCGTCTTCAGTCATACCTTATTTTCTTTCTTTTCATCCAGTGACAATGAAATGCAAACTTCTTTTCCAAATAGTAATAACCCGTGGCGCAACAGCCCGTGAGGACCAAGGCCTATCTACCGACCGCCGGTGATGATTGATTGATTTGGTTTATATTACTTTACTTTTCTGCCACATTTTTGCTAATTGTAAAGATTATTATTATTATTAGAAATTCTTTATTCATGGATGCAGTTCAGCCATGGCCAGGCTGGGATTCTAACCTGGAACCCCTATCATTGCAGTGCAATGTGCTAACCACTCCATGGAAATTTGTGCGATATTCTGTCTTAAACTGTGATGAACAATGGTCTTTTTGGTTAATAAAAAGTGGCCTTTGGTTAGAAGCCCTAGCGAGGCATAAGTATGCTTTTGCTCATATTTCTATCACGTCCTCTTATCAGTTGGCTGCAACAAACAAACACACAATGTATTTATTAAGACTGAAATGTAAAAATATTTTGTAGCCCTGTAGAACAGATATGGGTTGCAGAAGTTCAAATATATGGCTTGCTTTTATTTTACTCAAGGATAGTTTCATGTCAATTCTGGGTCATTCCATGTCAAACCAACCAAGTAATTGGTTGCATGACCATTTAAAAAAAAAAAATCATTTTTAGTACAAATGTTGGTACATGTTTGTAGATATTAAAAACAATATCCCAAAAAAATATTGTATTTAGTTCTCCTGGGCCAGCCATTTTTCCAACAATTGCCCGTGACTTTTTTTCCTCATGTAGAAGTTGATGGATTTCACAGATCTTCAATTGTCATACCTTGTAATTTTAATTTCTGGTAAGTCAACTATTAAAATCCTATGTTACTATATTTTCTGATTTTTTAAGCCCAACTTTAAAAAAGAAAAAGGAAATGCTTCATTCATTATTCTAGGTATACATGTAGCTTAACATTACACACCAATGTCACAAATTAGATCGCATATGTTATGTCATATTTACCAAACAAGTTGTCTAAAAGTTGAGATTTTTACTGTGAGTTAGGTTCATGCAGGGCTTCCTCCATGCCAAATTTCAGAATTTTTCAAAAGGACCCATCTGAGATATTTAAAACCGAAACTGTCAAAATTCCATAAACGGCCATGTTTCTTGACCCGGTCGTGAGTGGGGGTGATGTGATCAGCATCATGCCCCTGACCACCTTTACCCCCCGGTACCCATGTTATTCGATGCTGGGTGGGCGCCGGGGTCGCTTCCACCGTTAGAAAAGTTCCCGGATTTGAACCGGTCGGGGATCGAACCCGGGACCTTTAGCATGGTAGTCAGACGCGTTACCAACTGAGCCACCATGGCCACTGTCTTGTTACCCAAATTACCAGCCTTAATTTTTGTTCTTAGGATGCAATTTTGAGCAAAACATACTTGAATATCATAGAAAGTATGATTCATTAACTACAGAATGAATTTTGTTTCAGGTCTCTAGCTTTACTGATTTTTGAGATATTAAGGTTTCCGTAATTTGCTACATGAGAAAAGAAAACACCTTTGTAATGTTGGAAAAAGGATGTTCCAGGAGAACTAAAGACAATAAATATTTTTGAACATTGTTTCTGATATCTAGAAACATGTATTAATAAGTTTTTTTTTTCTAAAATGGTCATACAACTTTTAGTTATTCCTTTTCTTTTATTCCGTTCCCAAACTTTCCAGTGTGAGCTGCAGTGTCCTAGAAGAAAAAAATTCTGTTGCTCTTCAAATTATATAATGTGTTTTGAGATTTCACAACGTTAACCGAACAATATAGATTTCAGAGAAAAATGTGACATTCATATTCCATTATATTAGTAAAATATTACCTGGTTTTGGCCCAAAAACAAGGTTTACTAGAATTTCGATTTTTTTAAAGGGAAAGTTGCAACACCAACTCAAATATTTTTAAATTAAAGTTTCATATATATAATCTAACTTACACAGAAATAAAATTGATGGTGTTTTCATTCCTTCTCTGATTTTTTTAAAAAATGTATATCACATTTTATAGTTTTCAAATTATCTCTAAGAATCTAGATATCACAGAATCAATTTTTGGAGTATACAATTTTAAAAAAGGTTTTCATGGATGCCAGGAAGGTGTCACCTTAAAATGTCATACTTCACCCATATAATTTTATTTCAGTCACAGTCATTTGAGTGAATTATTAAAAGGATATTGCAGAAATATGATAACTTTGAATTGACGGTGTTTCTTTCAGGGAGTGACACTATTATGGAGAAAATATGCCTCCCCCCTCCCTTTTGAAAAAAGAATCAGTGCTTGACCCTACCTGAAAACATCCTGTGGTCAAAAATGAATGTTTTGTTCTTACCTTTATAATTACTAATATTAGTTTATTTACATTTACTATGACAAAGACACATCTTAAAAAGTAGTTGAATACTACTATAACTTTTTAATACATGGAATAAAATTAACGAGGAATGTAACTTGTAGTACAATTTGTAGATTTGATCCCTCGGTTTAGGATGAGACTTTGTGTAGTGTTTGAGCACATTATAGCTACTGATATACCAAGGTACTAGCATGCACTAGCCAGCCATTTTCAACAAAAAGCACTTCATAGTTTTCCAACCGCTTCTCAAGTAGTGAAGATATTGTCCAATTGCCAAGTGGATCTGGTGGTCCAGTAGTAAGGCACCAGTTTGGCTTTTCCTTCCATGCCCTGCGTTCCTGGCATCCATGAAAACGCTATTTAAAATTTTATACTCCAAAAAATGTGCTTCAATGATATCTAGATTCTTAAGAGTTAATGTGAAAAGTATAAAATCTGGTAGTCATTAAAAAAAAGCAGAGGAGGAATGAATCACCATCTATTTTATTTCTGGGCTAGTTAGATGATATATCAAACCTAAGAAAAATCGAAATTGTAGTAAACATTGTTTTTGGCCTAAAATCTGGTAATATTTTACTAATTTATTGGTGTGCTAAAATGTGAATGTGATACGTTGTCATATTTTCTTTCTATTATTTTGGTAATGTTGTGAAATTTCAAAGAAGTTTGAATAATTTGTAAGGGAGCTAGAATTTTTCTTCCAGGACAGTGCAGCTCACACTTGGAGGCTTTATGAATGGAAGAAAGAGGAATTACTGAACAACTTAGAGAGAGAGAGAAAAACTATGGTTTTCTCACCACCATGAAAGTATTATTAAATGTGCCGAGTTTCATGAAAATTTGAGATTATGGGTACCGTGGTCTGGTTGAACTGATGTCTGATGTGGAATGACCTTATGCAAAATTTTGTTTCTTTAAATGATATTTCTGCCCACAGAATGCTAATTCAGAATTGATGTTACATGACATTATTCTCTTTACAGGTAAAACTGAATGTTGTTCCACTGAGGCTGTCTGAGTGAGAACTTGTGGTCTGCAGAAATTTCAACTGAACAAAAAAATGTATTTAGACAAAAAAATAAAGACTCTTTCGTGAAAAAATATATATTCCTTTGATAATACTTATCCTTTTATATTTGTTTCATGTGTGAATTGTTGTTTGAAGTCCACTTAATGTGCAGATAGGCTAATCGGGAGTAGACGTGCAATTTAAAGTGGGATTCCAACCACTGTGCAATGTGCCTTCACATGGTATTGAACTTGGGATCCCTTCACTGCAAGGTTCTTATTTATATTTCTCACAGTGTATTCTGAAACTGACGAACCTAGCCTAGCACAACCATTTTGAAAATCAATGAAAGATATAATATAAATCATTCACAAATCAGGTCTTGCACATTCTCATTTTGAAATGTTTTGGTATAAGTTAGGAAATCTATGTAAAATTGTTTTCATGAAGAAATGGTAATGTAGGAAATCGTAGAACATCTTTGAAGCAACAAGACAATGGAAATTTCTCACAAGAAACAGTAATAGCATTGGTAATTCTGACTGGCAAGCACAACCTCTGATACTGCACATTTTCAAGATTATAGAGAATGTCAAAACACATTTCATCAATTTTTAAACTTTGATTTGCTGTTATTGTTCAATTCTTATTTATATTGTTAGTTCCCAAAAATTGCCCAAGTTTAGTTTGTGTCCATTTTGCTCTTTTTTCTTGTGAACTGATAGTGTTCCAAGTTTTTATTTTTTACTGATTCTTTTAATAATAATAATCCATGGCTCCGCAGACCTTGGGGTGGCACAGCATACTTAACGGTTGCCAACTTTGTTGTCAATTTCTCCAATTATGTAAGTATGTAGGATATTCTTATCAAATGTATAGACTGCCAATTCAGGTAACTTGTAGGTCACTCTGCATGATCTCCAGAAAGTATCCAATAAGGTATCTCAGATGTTTCCAGAATAATGCATAATGTGACAGAACCAATATTATTAGAATCTAAATGGTGTAAATAATTCACAATAGCTATGTACAAGGTGGTGATAAATTACAAACATGCAAGTTTGCAGTTTAACTGTTACATTAATTTTGAATTTTTATTTGGGATGATATGCTCAAATTATCTGTTCATTCTTTTGTAATTAATATATAGAATATACCTTATTGTACCAGATTTTTCATCGTAAAGTGACACAATGCACAAAGTAAATTTTAGTATTTAGTAAAATGTTTACATGCTTCCAGTCTATCATCAATTGGTAAAGTGGGCGAAAAGTGACTGGAGCATGATGCTGATAACATCACCCTCAATCCAACCTTCCTTGTGATGTGGCACAGCAAACCACAAAGAGATTTGTTATTGCATGTAAAACTCTATTCCTTTGTAAACAATTGAAGGTATTAATAATGATTACCAGTTTAATGTTTCATATTTTCTTTTGAGGTGTCTGCAGTTGTTTTTTTTTAACTCCAGCTTTGTCTGACATGAACGAATGCATAATCGGCAATTTTATGCACTTTTTCTCCTGACTAGATTAATTGAGATATGTGGTCAATTGATGGGAGATAAAATAAATATTAAGCATCACATGTGAAATATCCCAGCCGCGTAGCACCAGTCCAAAGTTTATAACAGTAGCGAATCGTTTTTCCACGAATGAATTGCTTACAGCCATGACGCCCATAATAAGACCACTGCTTCGTCTATACTATGGTTTTCTTCCAGTGGAGTCAACTATTGGAACTTCCTGTTCAGAATATCAAACAAAGAACGAACCTTAGCAAATTTGTCTGCAGGGTCCAGTCCATTATTATCAACTATGTGAAGATTTGACTTGATGAAATCAAATCTGTCTCTAGTTAGGGCTTTGCACACTAAGTCATTAAGAGCATCAGAACTCCTTTTCCGGTACATTTTTCGTCGAGAAACTTGTAAATATCCACTAAGGAGAAGAATTCCAAAAAAAAACATTTCATTTTGTTTGAAGTGATATCTGCAGGACTGCTTTTTGCAGCTGCATACATGTTGCTGTAGGAAACGAACATGTCTATCACTTGTTGATCAAAGATTGAGCAAAACAACTCCAGAGGGCTCTCTTGATTTTCAACCAAACACTGCACTGGCCAAACAGATGTATTTGTAACTAAATCACATTTTTGCCATGAATACACATTTCGTTTTTTCACGGGAGGAGGGGAGGGCAATTCAGTCGCATCACTTCCCACAGTGTCTGTGGCAGCTATCCCATCTGTTCCCAAATCTTGAAATTCCTCTAAATGTTGATCCACAGTCTCTTCAATTTGAATTTCTGCTGCTCGCAGTTGGCTACCATGAAAATGATTTATTGATACATTATCTTCTTCTCCTGAAACTTCATCCGTGATGTTACCAACAGGATTTGACTGATGGTTGAAGACAAATGGTAGTAGCACCGTTGGCTGGTATGTCGTCATCATCCTCTTCAATCATACTCAAAATGGTATGAAGAGTAAGCCCTCTGAAACAAAAGAAGAAGTGATATTCAGCCAAAAACATAAAATGAATCATACATAAAACAAACGAATGTGTAACAATTCTCTTCCAAGAAAGGCTTGCAAAAACATGAACACAGGTTATTCCTAACCCCCTGCTTTCCAACCCCCCTCCCCACACACAGAGAGAGAGACATACAGAACTTTTATAGTACATAAGTACACAGGCTCTTAGATCTGATAGTTATGAATTCAAAAAGGATAAGTGATTCTTTGCAACTGATAAAGGATAGCCACGTTCCTGGCGTCCTTCATGTAGGACACCTAACTTTCAGCAGTTTGCAAGCCTCTTTGACAGTTGCTCTCAACACTACGAAAACTACACTAAAACAAATAATCAGGCCATCAGTTCAAAAGCACTGTAAATAATGAGTGTTTGACTTACCTGTCATATTTGAAGCGGAAATTATCCATTTTCTGTCTGTTTACTCAACTTCAACCATGAATAACACAATGTGTTTATGTGCGCGAAAATTTTACATTTGTGCGAGCTTAATAAGAAAAAGCAATAAGAACACAAAGTAGTTTCGCGGAGCAGTGTAACGCTCTCCGCGACTTTCAGATAATGATCTAAACTTCGTTCCCCATATGTGCTCCTTATGTGTGTTTATGAGCGCGAAAATTTCCATTTGTGCGCGCTTAATAAGAAAACAATAAGAACACAAAGTAGCTTAGCGGAGTAGGGTAACGCTTTCTGCGACTTTCAGATAATGGTCTCAAACTTCGTACCCCTATGTGCTCCTTATGTGCGTTTATGTGCGCGAAAAAAATTCCATTTGTGAGCGCTTAATAAGAACGCAATAAGAACACAAAGTTGCTTCTCGGAGCAGGGTAACGCTCTCCGCGAGTTTCAGATAATAATTTCAAACTTCGTCCCCCATATGTGCTTCTTATGTGCGTTTATGTGCCCGAACAATGTCCATTTATGCCCGATTAATAAGAACGCAATAAGATGTCAAAATTCGCGGAGCAGGGTAACGCTCTCCGCGACTTTCAGATAATGATCTCAACCTTCGTCCCCATATGTGCTCCTTATGTCCGTTTATGTGAGCGAAAAATTTCCATTTCTTGTGACGTTTTTCTTGTTGCGTGATCGCATTTGAGCGATTGAACATATTACGCAACATAAAATCTGCACAACTTTGTTCCAGTTGTAATCCGCTGTTACGCTATGCGTCTGTTTATTTCGACGATGACGTAATTTGTCGGAAGTTCCGATAGAGGGCAGTGTGGCGCTATCTGCATAGGCTTGTTTGTTCCGAGAGAACGAAATCAGACTTGCCCGACGACGCGCACAATAAGCAACCTTTTTTACAAGCTCTTTACAGTTTCGACTCGTCGAGATTTATCTGGGAGCAAGTTTTGAACATTGAATTTTCGCTTACCAGACCTACGTGATAAGACAAGTTGTAGAGTGAGATATGGCGAATCTTTACAACGGGGATTGTTTTTACGATCAAGTTGCGTGACTATGTGTTCGATTTAGTGCACAAATGGAACTTTCCTACGAGGCACGTGCAACGTTGACATAGATCGTTTGCAAGGCAGAAACGGTCTTGGACGAGCTACGAGAACGGCCACCTTGGATTGGTCACGCATGAGGTGCGTCGTGAAATAGAGTCTAAGAGTAAAGCAAAGGTAACCATAACGGAAGAGGTTACTCGTCCCGTAACGGTCAAATTGGAAGGTGATTTGTCCAGGTACCATTACAACGTCGAGTCAAGCAATGTAGCCATAACGGAAGAGGTTACGAGGCGTCCCAAGACGATTCCAATATGGTAAAGAGTAGAATAGGAGGGTTTCCCCACCGCAGAACAGAGTCTTACCCAAGAGTGCTATGAACGAGAATGAATGGAGCCGATGACGTGGGATTTGACGTCTAGCTAAGAACAGCATATAACACCGTGCCATGAAGGCATATGCAAGGGTGAGGCCCCACACATTCTCGATCTCGACCATTTTGAGGTGATGTGATCACTACGCTCCGGTAGCCTTCAGCCCGCTGGTTTATTCTCAGGTACCCATTGATACCTGTATAAGGGTGAGTGAACCTTGGAGGCAGAAGGCCGGAAAAGTACCAACCTTAGATAACCCATCCCGGGAATCGAACCCGGATCTCTCGCGTGGTTGTCAGACACCCTAACGACTAGACCACCGCGGCTCCTTGCATGAATTCCAAATTTGATTATTTCAATATACTTTAATATATTTGCTTGCTCCTAGAATTTGTTAAATATCGAATGACTAGAAAGTAATTTCGTTCTATTGCTTCATGTAGTTTTCTACTACCTAATAGTAGTAGTGGTATTAGTAGTGACATGAGCTGCATTAGTAGTAGTATTAGTATTAATTTAATTAATTAATTAATTATAAGTATTATTAATTAAATAAAGTATAATACAACACTGGAAATGTGAATTTGGCGGAAGTTTTAGAAATTGCTCCCACCCTTCATGTAATCCTATGTACACCTCGCAACATCTTATTTGACCGCCCCAAAAGAATTCTAAGTCCCGAAATCGTAAACTTAGCAACATTGCACTTCAGCTCCAGGCGAGAGTAGCCAACTTTGAGTAGGTCCTTCCACTAGACGAAAAACGCTGCGGTGATAGGTTTTCAATTTAGCACTTTCCATGAACTTAGAAACTATAAACAGCTATTATAATACACAATCAAACAGAAATAATAAATTGGAAAAATAACCTTGAAGGATATTTACGATTCTGCTTGCTCGACTTGAAATTTGGGGGGGGGGGGGGGGGTTTGAAACACTGAATAGAGTTTTTCTCCACCTGGAGGAAATTGCCATCAAGTTTGTGAAGAAAGAAGCAAATTTGTGAGGAGTTTATGCGACATTTTATTTACAATACCTTGCATAATATCGAATAGTTCTCAAAAAAAATATATTTTACACGACTTGTCGAGAAAATGTGGTTGAAACACAGGAAGGTGGGAGTCTTCATAAACATGAACATGTTTTTAAGGGTATTACGTCATGACGTAGAGCAGTTGGTTAGGCGCTGCTATCCTTATTTTTCATCAAGCGTGAAAGGTCGCGGGTTCAAATCCACCCTCTCCTCTTTCTTTTTTTTGTTTGCTGAACAGATACCGTTGATATTAGAATATTTAAAAAATGAATCCTATGCACACTTGAGAGACGCCCCTCCTGCGCATATTTCCCTTTAGAAGTTGGAGATTTCCAGGATTTAAAGTTAAAACTTTACTTTTTAGTTATTGTTCATATGTTGTGTTAACACACACATCATGATTAATTCACAAATCACATATATGTATTCAGGATGCAAAATGTAATGTTATTTAAGTTATGTATTGTTTGTTCTTCACTGACACCTAAAATATTGATTATTTGATTTCGATATACTAAAAAAAGATATACAGTTATGTTAAGTAGGGATATAGTGCAGTACTGTAACGAAGGAGAGCGTTTAATGAGTTCGAATTGCTAAGATTGGTAATTTTATGTCCGTTTCTTCGTAATGACTGTTGTCAATCCCCTCACCACCATCTTGCCATGCGTCTAACACTAATAGTAAATCGCTAATTAACATAAATAAATTGTTATTGCGACGAAGGCCGATTCGATAAGAAACTACTAATAAGTATTTATATAGTGAGTGCCGAACAAAAAAAAAACTCATTATGATCGTTAATTCCTCACTGTTTTGTATCTAAAATGTTTGTCTTCTTTGAACAAAAAGTACGAGTATTAGATATAACAAACTTTCCGCACTAACTTTGCAATATTCGAAACCACCATTACAGACTTAGCTCTATGTAACTTGATTCTGCGCATTCCACGTGGCATGTGACTTGCTCCTATCATCGAAATAACTTTCTCTTACAATTTCCTTTCCTCTCGTGAAATACAGAGACCAATGTTAACTTCTTAGCACGGTGGATAAAATTTACACCCAACGATATACTCCTGAAAAAAACCTACCTAGGTGGAGAATCGAACCTACGACCTCCCTCGTAAGAATCATTCTGATATACAAGTTATGGAATTACATTGTTTTTGACATAAGTGTATTACTGCTATTACAATTTGTATTTCTATCTGGTTAACCTTTACATTTTTGTTTGAAATAAATTAAGTATGAAGCACTAATAAGAAATTTGCATACCATTTCTTCCTTGCTTGGAGAGGAATTTTTTCGTATTGTTCTTGCAAGAAGATACTGAATTGTTTCTGAAAACTGCTCTCGTTATTGTGAAATATATATAATAAGTATTCTGTTATCAACCATTGCACTGCTCGTTGTTTTGTTGGTGGAAAAAAATTGAAATCGGGAAAAACTATATCTGTATCCGTAAACTTTGTTAATGAGGTGCGGCATATACGACTGAGCATTGTTCGCAATTTGTTCCATGCCGTGGAGGAGTTTCGACACTTCGTTATTCTGTGGGCTAAAGAGTCTGGCACGTTGCATGATATACAGTTAGGAGAGTCACTGATTCCATATTGGTATGTCCTATCTCTTGTCACTATAACACGATGAACCACTTTGTACCATATTGATTGGCCAGCTTTTGAAAGGTGTTTGGCGGAGACATTTTCCCATATTTGTGGCCAATTATGTGTATTGAACTCCCTGACTATTCGTGGTACTGTGTCCTTTTAACTATTGATTTCACTATATAACTTTTTAACAGATGGTGTAATTGACTCATGTCGTAATAACTGGTAGGATACCTGTAAAGCGATGTTCTTATAAAGCAAAAACCTTTTGGGAATACTTTGGATATCGATGGGAGCTTCTAATGGAATGTTCCGTATTATCGTCTGTATACATGCTTGGGTCGTTGACTCGTGCAGTGAGAAAGCTGTTTGAAGGCCAGTCTGTACAAACAATGCTCTTGCCTGTGTGTTCGCTTGTATTAGTGCCAACCCACCTGTCTTCTCTGATAACGTGACCTCATTTATTGCCACCCGGAAAATTGTGTCGTGCCACAAAAAGCAGCCAACAGCTTTGTTGACCTTGGCTAAGTGCTGTGGTTTGAAAGGCAGGATTTTTGCTACATACCAAAGTTTAGAGAGAGCAAAAACGTTGATAAATCTTACTCGTGCTTTTAAACTCAGAGATCGCATCTTGTTCACTCTGAGGACGTTGATAGCCCTCTCGCACGTGAGTTTACTATTGGCTTCGATCGTTTCATCGATATTTGCATAGAAGTTTATACCTAAAACTTTTATTTTCTTGTCTACAGGGATCTCCGTATTGTTTGTGAAAGGATTCTCCTTGCCAAGGGGCATCAGGAATGACTTTCGATTGTTTAGTTTTGCACCTGATGTTAGCTCAAAAGTATGTATTTGGCTTTTAACACTGTACAGATCCCTTTCATCCTTGAGAAAAATCGTGACGTCATCCATGAAACTGCCAACTTGTATTGTGGTGGAAGCAATAGAAATGCCCTGTAAATGATTCTGGATACTAAACAAAAAGGGGGCTATTGTGAGGACGTACAATGTGCTACTCAAGGGACTACCTTGTAGTACACCTCGTCGCATTTTAAAACTTGTTGTCAAGAAACCATTTATTTTGAGTTTTAGCAGCATTTGATTATATAATGGTTTGATCCAATTAATAAAAGTGTCTCCAAGCCATATGCTTCTAAGACTTTGTACAGATATTCGTGGCTCACTCTGTCATATGCTTGGGAAAAGTCTAAAGATAGAATTGCCTCTGATGCATTCTTATTGTGTTTGGTAATAATTACGTCTCTTATCGTTTGCAGCAAGTGATGTATACTTTGAGACGTATTACAAGCGAACTGTAAATTGCCAATAAGTTTAACAATATATTTTTTTAAACGCCGATTTATGCACCTACTTATAAGTTTGATGTCACTACTCAATATTGAAATTGGCCTAAAATCTGTAACAAACTTTGGATTTTCCTTTTTGGGAACTAACACTATAACTCCCGTGCTACTGGTCTTCCCTATTGTCCCTGTCGTCAACACGTCGTTGACCCATTTCGTTAATTCGTCTCCTATTAGGTCCCAGAAACATTGATAGAATTCTGATGGTAATCCATCTTCGGCTGTAGTTTTATTCCTCGGAGCTTTGAATACTGCATCATGAACCTCCTTTTTACTAAACGGTTGTGTGAGCTCAGTTCTTTCATTTTCTGTCAGTGATGCAGGGAGGTAGTTCAAAAAATTACATTGCGTTTCTGTTAGTTTAAAGGCTTGACCAAGAAGATTTTTATAGTATTGCAAAAACCTGTCGTGTATACTATGAGGGCTGGTGACAACTTCACCGGAATCTAAAGTTAATTTGTGAATGACGTGACTCCTGGCGTGTTTATGTTCTTGAAGAATGTGACTTAGTGTGGCTTGCTCGTCAGGGTCTATAGGAAGAATCTTGCTCTTTATTATTGCTGCAGATTTTCGTTTCCTATGTACAGAAAGTAATTGCGCTTTTATTTCATTTGCATAGGGACGATCAAATTTACCTTGCAGTGCTAAACGATGGAGATCATTCAAGACTGCATACAAAAAATTATATTTGTTTCTTTGATCTCTACTAACCTCTGCACTGAAGAATTTACTGACCTGACGAAATTTAGGCTTAACTCGAGTTTCCCACCACTCGATTAGGGTCTTTTGCACTGGCCGAGAGGCCTTGAGTTCGTTGCACGTTTCCCTGATTAGCTGGACATAACTACCATTGTGTAATAATGTGCTATTTAAAAGCCAGTATCCGCTACCTTGTGGGGGGTTTGATCAAATCTAAATTTATTTTGAGAATTGGGACACTATGGTCACTAAAGCATACTGGAAAATTTTGAACACTAATTATATATTCCTGAAATCTTGGTGCGACATAAAACCTATCGATCCTTGACGCACTATTGGAGGTGATATGTGTGTAACCTGGACTTTCGCCGTTGGCGTGTATCCAAGCGTCACGCAGTTGTAACCCCTGCGTTAATTCATAGAGCGCACGTGAAAAGTTGTATCCTGGATTTTGATCTTGTGAACGAATTACGCAGTTAAAATCTCCCACTAGTATAGTGTCTAGTGTGTGGGATGTCAACTCGGGCCCTACAGCGGTTGAAAAAAATCTTCTCTTTCCCGTCTGTTTTGGCTTCCTGACGAAGCATACACATTACAGAGAAACATTGAGCCTAATTGGGCACTTATTTGTCTGCCCGTGAGATGGAGCACTACATTACGTAAATCCAAGTGTCGCCTACATGCTATGGCAGTCCCTTGTGCAAGGGGAGTGAAATTGTTATATACTTTAAACATGCTCAGTACAGAAAAATCGTCTATGGCGACCTCTTGTAAGAGGGCCACATCAATAGACGATTTAATGAGAAAGTCATTAAGAGCAATTATTTTGGTACTTTGCATTTGATTCAAATTTATAGATGCCAATGTAAATGTTTGCATGATTATAACTGTCCACAAAAGAAAACTAAACTTACTTACATTCTTCAACATTACTGATCTCTAATTTCTGCCTATAATGCATTAACTATGCTTTCCACTAAATAAATCTGGGGTAAGTTTGTTACTCGTCGAAGGTTTCTCTTTAGTTACATTTGCTGAATTACTTGTTAAACTACCCTTTGAAACGTCTAGGTTTGGGGTACCAGGTTCTACTCTTAATTCGTTATGAACTATTGTGGAACTTACGCATTCATTATTTTTTTCTTCTTTCTACGTAGCACCATGGACTCTTCCGCCACTGACCTTAACCTTGATACAGATCTTGACCGTGATTTCCTAGGAGAGGTAACTACGGGGAATTCTGTCTCCGCGAACAAAGCACTTGGGGTGGGGGTGGGGGTATGTGATGCATCTCCTCCGAAGTGGTCAATGTTGGCTGCTCCATCTCTTCCCTTCCTGTTGGTGCATTCTTCACACTAACTTCCTGTCTGGTACCTGTCTCCTCGCCGGTGATTCTGGGGCTATCCGTGTTCTCTCCGTTGTTATCTCCTGCCCCAGGGACGGGTAGCACAGTTGGTTCATATCGGGACATTCTCAGCGGGTATATTAACCGGCCCCCTGCGGGGCTGGTTCCCAGAGGATCGACGCTTAGGGCACTGAGTCACTACGTGACCCTCTTCGGAACACGCGATGCAGGTACGAACCTGCCCAGGGTATGTTACCCAATAGGAGTCTCCATTCATGATTGCATCTGAGGGTATGGGTTTACGTAGAATCATTTTGATCAAGACACGTCCAGTTCGAGTAGGGTACATGTGATCTGCAGAGTGTGTCTCGTCTTCGATTTTCAACACTTCCCCATAAGACCTCATGACACGACTTATCACTTCTGCACTTAATTCAATTGGGACTACATGGATTCTGACAATTACATGTCGCTGGTGGGCCCATTCTACTTCAACTTTATGATCACCATCTACGTCACTATAAATTACCTCAGCACCAAAATCATTTAGTATCCGTTCTCCTACCACTTTTGTCGCAAATTTCACGTACAAACACTTACGAAAGTAATCTATTTCAAAACTGAGCACTTGGTTCGTAGGCACCTGGTAGACATCATGAAACCATCGATGAAAATCCAATGACGTAGGTCGCGTTTTGACATTACTGAAAACAAATTTCAAGGTGTTTTCTCTTTGTGTATTCATCGTGAACTATTTCATCGTATCTTCACTGGCTCACGGTAATTGTAGCCAAAACCTCGCTTGCACTACAAAAGAAAAAAAAAGGACTAACACAACACTAGCAAACCGTATACGGCCCTAGCTAACTCGGACAGTACGATCACTAAGCCTTCTCACGCGAAGAGCGGAGCTCGCTACGAACTAATACCTGCACGAGCTGCAGGCAGACTGACCTCTTCGCCAGGTAGCTCGTGTTAAAAGGTGCCGAGTGCATAAAATAACGTGAACCGTGTGGTGTAGGGGGATGGTTTGCTTAAGGAATGGAAGGTCATGCGTTCGGGAAGTAAACGGCTTTGGATGAGAATGCTTATCTACGTTTCTTGGATATTTCCGTTGATATTTATGCGATTTATGTGAAGCATTTCCGGATGCAGAAAGTTGACATGTAAGTTCTTAATATGTGTTAACTTATAACAGCTGAATGAAAGGAAAATTATTTCCTAAAATCCTGCCAATCACTGAAAGATTAAAAACATTAGTAGAAGCATTACTTGAGGCATGCACAGAGGCGACGATTATGGAGTGTGGAGGGTCAGATGACCCAGCACTATGCTAAACATTATCTACCAAGGGAAAGAAACTGTCCTTGCCCTCCCCCCACCTTGCCTCATTAGTTTTGAAACCCAATCGCCGCCACTGAGCACGCATCGCATAAATATTTACAGTAATATCGTATAATATTATATTACGTTATTAGAACACTTCGTACTCGATAAATAAAAAGGAAATAATAATAAGGAAAGGGTGGGATTTGAACCTACGATGTTTCGATCTTGACGAAAACAGTAAAAAAACGAAAGTGCTGTCATCTAATCAACTACTCCAGGAGATTGCTAACAGAAAGCTCAGTAAAACACGTTAATCTCAGTTGAAGCAACATTGTGCCGGAGTTTTGAACGATTTTTCGCCAAGAACCAAGGAAAAGACACACTTTGCAGAATCGTTTGGTGTTGTGCAAGGTATCTTTACTAAACATTTCGCATAAAATCATCATAAATTTGCCTTCTTGCATTCAAATGTGACCGCAATTCTTTCCAGGTTGATGAGAACCTGTTCAGTGTTTCACAATGCACATACATTTTCCTATTTTCAAATTCAGAACGAAGAATCTTGAAATATTTTCAACACATGTATTTCTACTTAACATTATTTCGTCTACTCATATATTTTACTACTGCTTTAGGGTATCTTTACCTAATGGAATGTGAAAGAATGAAAAAAAAAAATCACGAGCGTTTTATGCGAAATGTTTAGTAAAGATACCTTGCACAACACCAAACGATTCTTCAAAGTGTGTCTTTTCCTTGGTTCTTGACGAGAAATGGTTCGAAACTCCGGCACAATGTTGCTTCAACTGAGATTAACGTGTTTTTCTGAGCTTTCTATTAGTAATCTCCTGGAGTAGTTGGTTAGATGACAGCACTTTCGTTTTTTTACTGTTTTCGTCAAGATCGAAACATCGTAGGTTCAAATCCCACCCTTTCCTTATTATTTTTTCCTTTTTATTTAACGAGTACGAAGTGTTCTAATAACGTAATATAATATTATATGATATTACTGTAAATATTTATGCTATGCATGCTCAGTGGCGGCGATTGGGTTTCAAAATTGATGGGGCAAGGTGGGGGAAGGGGGAGGGCATGGAAGAGATTATATTTGCCTTCTTTCTTCTACATTAAAAGAACAGGCTTCTTCTTCTTTCTTCTACTAACGTAGATTTCTTATTTGGTAAAATAATATTCTTATTCGTCTTCCTTCTACTAACGTAAATTTCTTCTTTGGTTCAAAGAATAGGCTTCTTTTTCTTTCTTCTACTAACGTAAATTTCATCTTTAGTAAAAGAATAGGCTTCTTCTTCTTTCTCCTACTTACGTAAATTTCTTCTTTAGTAAAGGAATAGGCTTCTTTTTTCTTCTAAGGATATGGATTTCCTTTATGAATAAATGATTCGCTTCTTCTTCTTTCTTCTATTTCTTCTTATGACATCAATTTATTTTATGGATAGATGATTGACTTCCTCTTTCTTCTATTTATCATATATTTCTTCTATCTTTATCTTTATGAATAAATGATTCGCTTCTTCTTCTTTCTTCTATTTCTTCTTATGACATCAATTTATTTTATGAATAGATGATTGACTTCTTCTTTCTTCTATTTATCATATATTTCTTCTATCTTCTATTTACAACAAATCGTCTTGGCCTTCTTCATCAATTTCTTCTTTGGCAAAATCATCTATTTCTTCAATCTTCTATTGACAACAAATCGTCTTAGGCCTTCTTCTTTATGACTTGGCATCCTTCTTGGATCCTCATCATTACTACCTTGACTAGCATCGTAAGTTCCCTTGGCGGAAACTAGTATATCTATTGCGATAGGTTTGAAATTATTTTCTCTTCTCGAAATATCGTATTTAAGACCCAAAGGATCATGGCTTACAACAGGAGGTTGGATAGTTTCGCCTCCCTCTTGGTTCCTCCGTTTCATAACATACTCCCGAACTATCTTCCCAGCATGCTTTCCTATTTTCTTCGGCATCGAGTAATGGAAGCAGGGAGTCGTAACGTACCCAATTTGCGTTACGCGGTAGGAGGAAGAGTATGGTTCAACTGCTGGTACCCATGTAACGTAACGAAATGCAATATGTTATAGACTGACGTTACAGAGAACGTAACAAAATGTATTATGGTAGATATTAACGTTATAAAGGAACGGAACGAAATGAGCACATTGGAACATAACGTAATATGCAATATGGTATATACTACCGTTACAAGGAGCGTAGTAACGAAATGCAATATGGTATATACTAGCGTTACAAAAACATAACGAAATGCAACATGGTAGTAAATAACGGTACATAGGAACGTAATGAATGCAATCCTCCGTAACGGAATGAAGTGAAAGGCAATATGGTTAATTAACGTTACATAGGAATGTAGCAAAATGTAAACCACTGTAGCGGAACGAAACAAAATGCAGTTGGGTACATACCATCTGCATAAGGAACGTAAATAAATTCAGTATGGTAGATGTTAACGTTACAAGGAAAGAACAATTCACAAATGTTAGCTAGTAACGTTATAGGCGCGTGACAAATATAATCTATTAAACATCAAGGAAGAAAAAGGAATAGCCCAAATCTCTTACCTTTCTTTTGAACATTGCGAAAAATAACTCAGTATATCGTATGGGATTAATGTGAAATAGCCGTTAAAAATATGGTTGTTTGTAAAAAAATGAATTTCAACCAGGGTTGTTAAAGGGTCAGGAATTTTAAATCAATTCAATTCCAGTTCAATAACCCACAGCGCGACAGCCCTTGAGAGCCTTGGCTTACCTACCGACTGCTGGTCTCCCTCCCACACTGTTCCTCCGTCACCTGTTATAGCGTGGAGATCTTAGACCAGTATTGGGGTGACGGGTGGTCAGCCCGACGAACCCCCAGCCGTTGTAGGTCTTCTCGACCGGGTTACCGCTCACTCATTCGGAGCTCCCCAATTTCCTCACGATGGTGGGTTGCCACCGGCCCTATACGTAGGCCGAATAAAATTCCGACCAGAGCCGGATTCAGCAGCCGAATCAATTGAAATACGGCACAGGGACCTTCTTTCCGGATCAATTTAAAGACGGTCTAAGTTCCATATTGAAATGAAAGAATACGCAACTTAGACCGAATTAAAACTGTGAGATAAAGAAGGTTCCGGTCTTGTTGCGGAACCCAATAGAACCCATTAGAATTTATGGGTTCGTGGACGTTTAACAATCCTGATTTGAAAATTACATTTTTGGCTCGAAATTGAATACAGCTTCCAACTAGTGTAGAAATGAGTAGTCATAGACGTGCGCACGGGGTGCAAAGGGGGAGGGGCACATGCCCCACCCCCTAATCATTGACGTCTGCCGATATTTTCAACGCAGGGACAAGCAAGGTATTTTTCCATGGGGCATATTAACCAGATAATAGTGTTGCCCCCTCAAGAAACACCACTTGAATTCGAAATTTTCGCTTTCCTGCATTCCCATTATAATAATTAATGTACATTACTATGACTGGGATCAAATTATACGCGTGAAATATATACTTTTAGCTGACATTCGTTTTCTAAAGGGGAGATGTGGCCATCCTCGCACCCTTTCAGATTTCCATGCTCCTATATTATTATACTTTAATCCAGAAATTTAGGGTTGACGAATCTTATCGCCGGTTATTAAACGATATTATGCTCTTGAAGAAAATTAAGTATTTTCAAGCCGATGAAAGTTCACAAAGCAACAACGGCGGAAGAAGGTGCAGTGGCGCAACCACAGGATGCAGGGGAAATTAGCTCTCAAACTTGTACGGAAATCAATTCTAGGGGGTTAGGGGGCAAACATTGAACTATAGAAAGAAAGGTTGCAGAATCTAAGAGTAGCAAGACAAAAGGATACTGAAGATGGATTTAGTTTTCACGTCTGTCGTGCAATATTTCTTCCAGACGGTCAAGAGCACCTGCAAGGAGGCACAGAGGGGCAATTGCCCCTTCTTGATTTCTATCTTTATACAAATATAAATAAAGTTATATAAACTTGGACAGTTGCTGCTGCTTTACGGTGTACGTTTTGCCCGTGTAAGGTAATATATAGATGTATTATTAATTTTTGAAACCCCACCGTTCATTTATAAACACACTGTATATGAGTCATTGTGAATTCGAGTCAATTAAAACATTTTGCGTTGTTGGGAAATTATCTATTAGGATAAAATTTGGACATAATGAATCTAAGTAGAGAAAATGCATCTTGTATATCAAAATTGTCATGTCCAACTGATCTCCGAAAGTAGTGTTTAGCACGTCACATTTCAAGTATATTGTAATAATCTTCAATTAGGCCAAACGTTAACGAACAAAACAACATTTATTTAACTTATAACTTCATGTTATATAAAGTACATGAAATACATTTAACAAACACAAAAGACAATCTCTCTCCAACTCGACTTGTTCACAGTATCTCTTCTAAAATTTTTATCTTTTATCTTTTTCTTAACTTCTATCATATATGATTGATTAATTTGAGCCCACTTTATGCACAGTTGGGCTAATCGGGACTGGACCTACAGTTTAAAGTGAAATCCCAATCACTTGTGCCTCCAGCGGGTATCGAACCCGGGACCCCTTCATTACAAGGCGACGACTCTACCACTGCGCCATCGGGGAGGCCATTTCAAGTATAGTCCATTATTGTATCTAGTAGTATATGAAAGAGATGTGTCCCTCCATTCAAACAATGCGTGGCTTGTCCCTACCGAACGAAGTGTGTCACTTATAAATTAAGTTTCCGAAAGCAGGTATTATGCATGAACAGAACAAAAAATACTCCTGAGAAATTACAAAAATTATAAGTAAGTTCGTGGCGGGAGTTATTGACGGTTTTCCCCACAACCTATCCGCTTTAGGTTCCGGGTTCGAGTCCTGGTCTGTAAATATCTTTTTTAGGTGTCTCTTCATTAATTTAATCTAATTATCATCCATCTTCATAGTTTCGATTAATTATAAAAGTGACATAAAAGCGAAGCAAAATAAGAACAAATAAAAATAATTGCAAAATGATTACAATGTCAGAACTACATTTGAAAAATAAAATGCGAACAGAAGATTTATTTTCAAACAGGTATTTGGGTAGAATTGTGTAGACAGACAGCATGCTCCCGAAAGTTGCCAATCCACGTGTAGCATGACCTTCGATACTGGGGTTGTGCTCTTTCAGGAAAGTTTGCTGGACGCTCCTCAAGCGTCTTATCAAGAATGCCTCGGTGTTTGCAGCATTACCAACTTATTTTCCGTCGGGAAAATCTTTTTTCTCCTATTTAATCTGCGGTTGACTCTACAATACAGCATATTAATCAAGATACAACAACTGAATTACGGCGAAGTTGGTTAGAAACCCTGCGTGCTCAAGAGCAGCTTCGATAAGGCACCTGAATTGTTTCGAGCTGAACCAGGAAATGGGCGATGTTTATTCCCCAAGGCCATTCCGTAAAACTAATTCCACAAGACGTTTTCTGTGTGGATTTGTGAGCATGAAATTGTAGGTTAATGACAGTACTACAAGACGTCAAGTGGATTTATTTTTCTGTTTCGTTATTTTATATAGCTTTCCTACCTATATAGTTTGAATAACTAATTAATCATTTGATGAGCAGACAAACACGAATATGGATGGGTTGGGTCATTGTCTTTATACCACTTCCATCACCTATCACATCCTTTATCATCGCGATTAACCGAAAGTGGTAGACGCGAAATAAAAATAGAACCTTTGCATGGATAACGCGTCTGACTACCATGCTAAATGTCCCGGGTTCGATCCCCGGCCGGTTCAAATCCGGGAACTTTTCTAACGATGGAAGCGGCCCCGGCGCCCACCCAGCGTCGAATAACATGGGTACCTGGGGGAAACCCTGGGGGGTAAAGGCGGTCAGGGGCGTGATGCTGATCACATCACCCCCACTCATGACCGGATCAAGAAAGTGTG
The DNA here is from genome assembly GCF_977018435.1 of Lepisma saccharinum. NCBI lineage: Eukaryota > Metazoa > Arthropoda > Insecta > Zygentoma > Lepismatidae > Lepisma > Lepisma saccharinum. The sequence goes on along the minus strand of NC_139236.1, from coordinate 16,686,773 downwards.
GGGCGTTACCCCCACACCCCCTATACGCCTTCATGGCGTGGTGTTATGCACAGGGGAGCACTTTACCTTTTACCTTTACCTTTGCATGGAAGTCCGAAAGAGAGGCAGGGGGGGGGTGTGCACGACCCACCTGGAAAATGAAAGTCAACCAAACATTATATATATATCACACAATTCCATTTCAGCTGCAATAATATATGTTAATTATTGCATGAACATAACTAGCTAACTAACTAACTCTCTAGCATTCTTAAACCCGAAGGTTCATGGCTGCAGCAACACAGGCCTTCCATCTGTCCATATCCTGAGCAAGATCTATATACTCTTTTCCATCCCTACCGATTTCCTTTAGGTCTATCTCAACGTTGTCCCTCCATCTTCGTCTTAACCTTCCTAAAGGTCTCTTACCATCAGGTTTCCCAACAAGAATCCTGTAAACTCCTCTTTCCTCTCCCATTCGTGCCACATGGCCTGCCCACCTAAGTCTTCTTGATTTAATTATTCTAATTGTCTCCTCATCCCTTTTAGGTCCAAATATTTTCCTAAGGATCTTATTTTCAAATAAGATGAATATGATAACTTCAAATTAAAGCAATGTTTTTTGAGGAGACAACACTGTTATGCACCTTGTTTGCTCCCCCCCGGAATAACTACCTTGCTTGCCCCTCTTCGGAAAAAATCCTGCAGACGTCCATGAACCTTTAGTATCGACTTCGGAGTATAAAGCATTGTTTCGTCAATGTATAGCGCGGCAATAGACCGCGACAGCCTCTTGCAGAGTATTTGCCAGGAAATATCAACACGAGAACAGGGATAGGAATTCCTCTTATTTTAGATTTTCTCAAACTAATTTCAAGTATCTGGTGAAAATGCTTTCTATTTAGTATGCAAATAAAGGTTTTAAATTTGAATGGGCGTATTAATTTTCTAGGTTTTTCCTAGAGACGATATGAAGCATTGCGGATACGAATGGCGAACTCAACAAAGTTCATTGTGAGGGAAATGCGTTTCAAGTTGTCAGGCACAGTTCGAGCTCCACAAAAACTTGGTAACAGTAGATCGGAATGTTTCAAAGATTTTATGGAGTTTGCACTGTGCCTGGCAACTTGAAACGCTCGATACCCGGTGGAGGCACAAGTGGTTCGGATCCCACTTTAAACTGTAGGTCCAGTCCCGATTAGCCTTACTGTGCATAAAGTGGACTTAAAACAACAAATAAATCAAAATCAAATCAACTTGAAACGCATTCCCATCACAATGCACTTTGTTGAGTTCGCCCTTCGTTTCCGCAACGCCTCATATTTTCAATTACTTTGAAGCATTTTGGACCATTTTTTATTTTTATAAGCAACCGCATTAATTGATAGAATGATCTTAGACATGAAACTAATTGTTTCTTCCAATGATTAACTGTTTTCTTTGCCATTCATTACGCTAGGTCACTCAGACGCTATCTTTGTTGGGAGCCTAGATTAAGTGTGATTGGAGCTTATCCTCTATGCTTTCTTCATACAGCATGGCTGTCGGCTACATGTTTGACATCTTAACACAACTTCTTTCAAACATCGCTCATGAAATATATTTCACCTATCGTCCTACGGGAATCAGAGGAACGTAACTACAAAAATGCTGTTTTCAGTTTCGTTAAAAAAAATCCTCTGAAGAGTATTTGGAGTAAATCGACATTTTCCACTTCTAATGCTTATCTGCAAGGCGGAGTCACGTTTAAGAGTCATATTCCTAAGAATACATTAATTTGATAAATTAGAGTTAAGTCGCTCTGGTTCTCACACACGCTATCAGCCCCTATTTTTCAAAATTTGGCACGTTATGTATTACGCCAGGTGTACTCATTTGGGTATGATACATTCTTATTATATGCCTGTGGAGATTCGAACAGTGTTCTCGGCTTGCGAGCCAGGTTATATCGGCGTCAGCGTCCAACGTTTGTAGCGCATACGTTGCTCTAATCAGGATGCTCTCTACCTTATGATGGAAGCAATGTATGTGCTCGAAACATTGGACGCTAACGCCGATTTAAGCTGGCTCGCAAGCCGAGAACACTTCGCCAGGAAAGCTACACTTTTTTACCCATGAAAGTTATTGTCCGTGGTCTGCAAGCAAAGTTCTTGCAACAAACTGCCTCGAGAGAATTATGCGTAGGCTATGTGTGACTTTTCTGTTTCTCAGACCACGTGTGACTACCTACAAATTATGTGAAACAATAACATAAACAACTTCCCATCTGAGTATGAGAAACCACTTGCATTCTAGCCGGGTTCGATTCCTGGTGGAGGCACAGTGATTCGAATTCCACTTTAAACTGTAGGCCCACTCCCAATTAGCCTATCTGTGCATACAAGTGAACTTAAAACAAGACAAACTTTCATTCTAACCTCAGTCACTTATGGGAGCTGCTTAGAAGTAGTAGTGTTGACTGCCATGACTCAAATTTCTGGATCCAAATTCACTTCCTCTCAACGATTTTATTTGTTGTTTTAAGTCCCCTTTATGCACAGTAAGGCTAATCGGGACTGGACCTACAATTTAAAGTGGGATCCGAACCACTTGTGCCTCCACCGGGTATCGAACCCGGGACCCCTCTCTCGACGATTTGACTGAGTCTGCACTCCCTGCGTTACACTCCGCTGTCTATGCAATGTAGTTTTAAAAGTTGTTAACTGAGGTATCCTAGTCACCAATTCCACCGCTGCCACCGGTTAGTCAAGGAGTGACTCATCATCAGCCAGGCTCGGGCGAAATGCAACTCATTAAACCGTCGCGGACGAACTGTAGCATTTTTCTAGGAATTTCGCTTTCGGACGAAACGCTACTGAACCGTACAGCAGTCCCAGTGCCTGCCCCAAGTTGCACAGCTGCTTTCGGAGCCCTTGGTTTGGGAACGGGGGGGGGGGGGGGGGGGGGGTGAGGAAAGGGTCTTGATTTTTCATACTGAAGCTCGTTCATTTCGTTCTCCTATTTCTCTTGGTTGAATTTTCTGAGATACGGAATCTACCTCATTTTCCTTTTCATTACGCTTTATTGCGTCACCCACGGTACTCTTACATGTACTTAACATTTTCAATTTCCCTGTACCTGCACCCTTTGGTTAGGGAAAAATAAATAGCTGCAGTTCGTCAAATGTTGTATTTTTGTTTTTGTTACCCATTTTTCTCGTACTTCAGTCAGGGGCAATGGAGCTACTGGTAACAGACGTAGTTAGGAAATACCATGAATTGTTTCTTCCCCGCACTGTAGTTGACCGATAAAGGAACTATGTAAAGTCTCGTTCCTATTACCACAAATTTTACCGCGCAACATGACACGCAGCATGCGACGCTGCATGTGACAAGCATTTGTTGAAATATAAACTGTCTGCAACATGCCGCGGCGCAAGTGCCGGGGACAAAATTGCCCCAAACGATTAAGACGCACAACGTGCGCGGCGGACAATGGAAACAGCCTGCAGCAAGTTCCTGGGGCACGGGCATACGAACTAGAGTAGAAACAGGCGACGCAACTACAATCTGTGGTCCAATAAGATTTAATAACAATGCAAAATCACTTGCAGTCATTCTTACAAAGTTTTCGTATCCACTTTGAAGACGTAAGTCTCTCATCAACGAGTTAATTTGTTGCTAGCAAACTTCTAATCCACCATCTAGGTTGTTTTCGCAGCTTTTTTTTTTTTTTTTTTTTTTTAGAAATCCATGATACGCGCCTGTCATAACCACAAAACCCGCCATAGCTTTATTGTTCATCTTTACCCAAGTTAAATCACCACCAAATTATTACAATACAAGAGAAGAAACACTGACTACTCTAAAGCACTGCACAACGCTACACTGCGATCCTGCACTCCAGTGTTGTTGCGGACGTATTTTGAAGAAGTAGTTTTGAATTGGAAGCAGTACGAGTACACTAAATGACGCGCAACATGCGCCGGCACATGTTGCACGTCATGAGTCTGGAACTTGTCTGAATGGAAACGTAGCTTAACAGAAACAGAAGGCTTTCACGATTTGTCTGAATATTAAAGTGATCTCTTCTTTCACACCCAAACATAAATAACTATTTTCAGATTTGAAACCGTAACAGGGGTGTAAGGGGTGACCTTCCAATACACCCAATCGTCAACTTCATTCCACGTAGTACACCCTGGACTGCTCTTTGCAGACTAACGAGCCTCTGGCGACTGACCCTATGGATAGTATAATTCTGCGTGTTCTGTTTTTTGTCATGTGTGCTGAGTGCCCCTTTAGAGCCCCAGCTTTTAACCTAAGTCAGAATATTTTATTATTTCAGTTATTCGATATTACAGTTACGTTATTTGTTATGGTAAGGGGCTGGACCCCGTATAACGTGGCGGTTGCAAAATAGCCTAAGTGCTGACGCACCCAAAATTAAAAAAGAAAAAATGTAACAGGGAATATAGCTTTAATAAATGTCTATAAATATTTCACTATCGTTTATATTTATGTACATGTTGTTAATTTTGAAATATTGTGAAGAAATGCAGCAAAATGCTACATATTCGATTACTAATGTGAGCCACTGTACATGTTATGTTTTTATTTCATGAACAATGCGACACCACAGGTCCCGAGTTCAGATCCCAGACTGTGTATTGTTTTCATTATTTTCTTCGTGATGTCCTTTCATCAATTTTGTCATTGCATCACCCATCCTCGTCTTCGCGATTAGCCAAAAGTGGCAGAAAACCAAAGTTAAATATAACAAATCAAAATCAAACGTTTCTTTGCAAGACAAGAATGGATAGGTTATTTTGAAGCTGCTGTTATTAAAAGCAAATTGTACGTATCTTTCCTAGACAGACGTTTCAAACACAGAAACTCATTGATTGGATAAGGGCTGTGGATTCCTACTCGAGCAGAAAATATATATGTTTCAATTTATTACTTACAACAATAGCAGACTGATTTCCCGCTAAATCAAAGAAAACTTGCATTCACAGTTACAAATTGACGTGTTGAATGACCTTAACTACAGATTTCTCTCACTCCAATTCTGATTAATCGAACAGCACACCACAACGTGGGTCATTAAATATTTCCAACTTACTCTCGAGTTCCTCAACTAAAAGTAAATTGACTGCGAGACAAAAACTCCTCTGCGATAACTATATACCACGTTATATGCAGAGTATACGTAAGTTGAAATTCCATCATAATAATTTGAATTCTTCAAGTAGTAGCTACAAATATAATTTTTCATGCATATTTTCTTAGCAAAATATGAAGTTTCTCACTTCACAAGGATAACATATACACAGTATTTCACAAGAGGTTTTAGTTCGAGCTAGTCGTAGGCCTAATATGAATATAAACGTCACTTCATTACTTAGTTTAAAAAAGTGCCAGGCAATCAAAATTCGAGGGTATGCCTGAAATTATTTGTAGTATCTCATGTATCAAGGGGGCTTTTTAAGTAGTAGTAGTAGAAACGTAATTATACTGCATGTTGCAACTGAAACCGTAGCCTCGAACACCGAAGTCGTTGAGTGGTCCACTCATACACTCGGTACCAAACATTTCAAGTTCGAGTAGACAACTGGGCATGGCTGTTTTTTTTTTGTAAGCATCCCTTCATAGATTTAATATGATCATCATTCATCTTCATCGTCGCGATTATCTACAAGTGGCAGAAAAGCGATATAAAACAAGAATAATACAAAAGTATAACAAACAAAAGAGGGTAAAAGGATGAACTGAGTTAATGATAGGAAGTTTTATAAAATTACTGTTTCTTGAAGAATTATGTCCTTTGTTACGATTGTATTTCTCAGTCACACGTTGCTCAATATTCACGTCGACTGTCGTCCTTAAGTACTTGAAAATTACCGTGCGTCCATTTCGATCTTCAGCCGAGAGATCGGGAGAAGCGTGGCGGGCGGCGCTGACGGAGATGCCGACATTTGCGTCCTGTAATGACCGCTTATTTTTATGGACATATGCATACATTCATATAAATATTGCAAAACGAGCGCTAACCTGTGTTATAATTCATCATCTGTAATTCATCCAAGTTCTGCCCTTATATACACAAAAAAATACGCTTTAGAAACGATGTTAAGAGCCACAGATAATGAAACATTTTAATCATAGTTTTGACCAGTAACGTCCTGCTTAAGTTTATATCCTTGAAAGAGTTTTGTGGCGATCGTTTGGAGGTTTCGAATGTGCAACACTGTATCAAGATTACGCTGCAGACAAAACCGTTAAAAGTCAATGGTTTTCGTGAGCTTCCTTGCAATCCGAAATCTCAGAGCTCGAGTTTTTTGTTCCTTCGTGACTAGATGAAGACAGAGCTGTGAATATAGTGGCGAGCAGATGTAAACCAAGAGCGTATTAATTTCGTACTGTGCGCAAGAGTGATATTCTTGGTTACTTGCCGTTACTTGTTTGTGTTATTGCAGCGTGTATGTGTGTTGTGTCAGTGAGACGATTGGAATGCCAGCCGCAAGGTTCACGTTAGAACAAAGAATTCTTATGTAATGACACTTACGTGAAAACAGACTCGTGTCGAGACGTGTGTAGGCAATTTATACAGAAATTCCTAGGCGTTTCACCTCCACATAGAGATACGGTTAGACATCTTGTCCTTAAATTACGAGAAACTGGATCGTTAAATTTTAAAACACCTAAGTAAAAACAACGGATTCTAACCGAAGCAAAACTCGATGAAATTGGTGCAGCGTTAGAACGTTCTCCAAACAAACCTCTACGCCGTGAGATGGACGTGTCAAAATCATCAGCACATACAGCTACTAAGCTACTAAAATTAAAACCGTACCCTTATAACACAGGTTAGTGCTCGTTTTGCAATATTTATATGAATGTATGCATATGTCCATAAAAATAAGCGGGCATTACAGGCTGCAAATGTCGGCATCTCCGTCAGTGCCGCCCGCCACGCTTCTCCCGATCTCGCGGCTGAAGATCGAAATGAACGCACGGTACTTTCATGTCTGCCTATGCTCTTCTTTCAAACGTGGTAGGTGGGCGCAAAAAGTTTAATGAACCTCCTGTCCAAGAAGACAAGATTTACTGAAAGTAATTTTCAAAATTGTAAGCGGATGAGGGCCCTTGTAAATGATAAAATATACTCTCCTTTTATTCGCTTAGTTTTGAGAATCACTTCCCATACAATTCTTGCCTTCTTGAGAGTCCAATGGCCCTGTCTAGCCACAAACCAGTTGCACAAACGCGGTTTCGTTTGTTTCGTACAACAATTCCATCTAACGTTTCGTTTCTTTTCTACGTAGTTTCTACTTGCTAAAAGTGCCTTTCATATCGCCCCAGGGCGTTGTCTACTCGGCTGCTTCGTGACCGAAGGTCACGTGTACAAAGTTTGAGGATTCACATTTTCCGATTTTGCGTGGTGCTGCTGCTACGAGCGAACACAAGGGAAAAAACCTTGGACGAAAAGTCCCCGCGCAGCTTCCCTTCTACTCTTCAGCTCGGCCCATAAGGAAGAACGGTCAACTCTCCCCCTCCCCTCCAAGCGGTACAGTGCACAGGAGTCGCGGGTCTGCACAGGTTTCTTTCCTTGTGGTTCAGTTCGCCTTATCAAGGTCGTGCAGCAAGCAATTCTTCCGATAGGAAGAAGCTTGCCTCTCACTTACGTGGATGAACGCGTAGCACAGATGATTCTTTGGTTGGTCCTTTATGTTTCGTCCTTCAGCAACTTAATCTAAGCACGAATCATTCTCATCGCCAAACATACTGTATTTTTTTAATTGATGTAACACATGTAAACTGAAAGAGAGAGAGAGAGAGAGAGAGAGAGAGAGAGAGAGAGAGAGAGAGAGAGAGAGAGAGAGAGAGAGAAAGATATACATAAACGTTTTCTTACAACAAACTTTTGTTTTCCTATCGTATAAAGTGAACGCACATGTTAAAATTCATCTTGCATAGATAATCAAATTAGAACAAATCCACGTAAAGTGATTTATTATGCAGAAAATAAATATATTTGTGATAAATACATAGTTAATCAGTAAATTCCAATAACCAGAACTTCTGTCACGCCGAATCTTTTTTAAGGATGTTTTCAAACGTTTTGTTTTACAATTTCATGTTTTCACTGACATCCAAAACGAAAATACGTATTATAATTTAATGACTTTCAAAATGTCAAAATACTGTAATGTTACTATGCTGCCGATCACAATTATGAGGCTTCTTCGAACACGCCTTCGATAACGGTATTTGCTATTCGTAACGGATATGTGTATCACTTTTTTGAAACAGACTTTTGTGGAGGGAAAGAACTGTAACGTTACAAAAGTAACGAGCACAATTATACGAGAGACCTATGTTATTCTCTCCGGAACAAGGCATCGGACACGGTATTGCACATCGGAACGTCTGTATGATACCAGCTATCAATAACGTTGTTGCTTTGAAGCAAGGAGTGTAACGTTTTTACAGTCGTGACCTCAATAAAGTTACTGGTAAATTGTAACGTTACTATCACTTTCCACACACACTAAAGTTACTAGTCAATACGTGACGAACTTGTTTCTTACCCTGTAACGTTACTGGTTGCCGGCAATGGATGTAACGTTAAAGCGTCACCTAACGACCTACTGATTTACAGATCAGTTATGGTTCGGTACCGTTATGCACACCTGTAACGTAATGTTCATATACCTGAGGTAACGTTTCTGTTCACGAAAAAAGTTATTCTGTTTCTGGTTGTAACGTAACGGAAACCGTAATTGAAAATACCGTTCCATTTCGTTACGTTACGACTCCCTGAATGGAAGTCAAAGCTTTAATGGAATTTAGGTGCGCCTAATTTGACTACAGCGCCGCCTCCTATTCCAAAAACAAAGGGAAATAACCAAGGGTCGCTAATGAAAAGCACTATCCTGTGGCTCCGTGCTACTAATATAACTAGTGCAACCAGAAGTGCTTTGGGGCGTCTAATTTCAATTCAGCGACACCAGGAAGAAAACAACCAACTCCTGGCAATATTCTCCTCGCCAGAGTTAAAGAGAATCAAATCCGATTTCAAAGATCAAAAAAGGACAGATTTCTGAACTCGTCACTCAACTTATTAACTTTACTGAATTCTCCATATATGGGTATATCCTTAATTTACATAATCTCCTATTCATATTATGTAATTTATTCCTTATATACATTTTTATAATCTGCATTTACCTATTTCCCATTTGCACTAATACATATAATCATCTTTCTCATATTCTAATTTCAACAATCTGCTTTCTTTCCCGTTCTGTTTCGCACTGCCATCTGTGGTCGTTTCCATGAAATATTCCATATCGCATTAGTGATTGTGTTCGGCCGACTAGGCACGTGACAAGAGGCATTACTCTGCTCCGCCGATTTTGACATTTTATTGCGTTCTTATTAAGCGCGCACAAATGAAAATTTTTCGCGCACATAAATACACATAAGGCGCACATATGGGAGACGAAGTTTGAGATCATTATCTGAAAGTCGCGGAGTACGTTACCTTCCTTCGCGAAGCTACTTTGTGCTCTTATTGCGTTCTTATTAAACGCGTACAAATGGAAATATTTCGCGCATATAAACGCACATGAGGAGCACATATGGGGGACAAAATTTGAGATCATTATCTGAAAGTCGCAGAGAGACGTTACCCTGCTCTGCGAATTTTGACATCTTATTGCGTTCTTATTAAGTGCCCACAAATGGAAATTTTTCGCGCACTTAAGCGCACATAAGGAGCACATATTGGGGACCAAGTTCTACATTATTATCTGAAAGTCGCGAAGAGCGTTACCCTGCTCCGCGAAGCTACTTTGTGTTCTTATTGCGTTCTTATTTACCCAGCACAAAATGAATATTTTCGCGCACATAAACGCACATAAGGAGCACATATGGGGGACGAAGTTTGAGTTCATTATCTGAATCTCGCGGAGAGGCGTTACCCTGCTCCGCGGATTTGAACATCTTATTGGATTCTTATTCAGCGCACACAAATGGAACGTTTTTGCGCACATAAGGAGCACATATGGGGGACGAAGTTTAATCTCATTATCTGAAAGTCGCAGTGACGTTAACCTGCTCCGCGGAATTTGACATCTTATTGCGTTCTTATTAAGCGCGCACAAATGGAATTTTTTCGCGCACTTAAGCGCACATAAGGAGCACATGTTGGGAACCAAGTTTGAGATCATCTGAAAGTCGCGAAGAGCGTTACCCTGCTCCGGGAAGCTACTTTGTGTTCTTATTGCGTTCTTATTAAGCGAGCATAAATGAAATATTTTCGCGCACACAGACGCACATAAAGATCATATATGGAGGACGAAGTTTGAGCTCATTATCTGAAAGTTGTGGAGGGACGCTACCCTGCTCCGCGGATTTTGACATCCTGTTACGTTCTTATTAAGCGCGCAGAAATGGAAATTTTTCGCGAACATAAACGCAAATAAGGAGCACATATAAGGGACGAAGTTTGAGGTCATTATCTAAAAGTCGCGGAGAGGCGTTAACCTGCTCCGCGGATTTTGACATTTTCTAGCGTTCTTATTAAGCGCGCACAAATTTGAATTTGAATTTAAAATTTTGGGTGCGTCAGCACTAAGGCTATTTTGCACCCGTCACATTATACGGTGTCCAGCCCCTTATCGTTACATATAACAACTCTATCTTTGCATAACTAAAATCATAAAATATTAAAATCTTCTGACTTTCGTTAAAAGCTGAGGCTGTAAAGGAGCACTCAGCACAAATAAGGACAAAACACAGGACAACACAAACAAAATTATACTGGCCATGGGTCCAGTCGCCAGAGCCTCGTTAGTCCGCAGTCCAGGGTGTACTACGTAGAAGTGAGGTTGACTATTGGGTGCACTACGTGGAAGGAGTACCCCTTACACCCCGCGCACAAATGGAAACTTTTCGCGAACATAAACGCACATTATGGCACGCAAAATCTCAAATGATTCGGCGATTGTCTGCGAGGGGGGTAATGGAGCTACTTTTAAGGTTGAGACACCCTGTAGCTCGATTTATTACGACACACCTTCTACAAAGGAGAGACGTAGACACCATCTGTTGGTAGTTCCTTGAACTACGTCCAGATGTTTTGAGTAGGTGTTCTACAACAAAGAGAATGGGATTCCATTCTCTTTGTTCTACAAGTAGGACGATCGGTGTATCTGGGTTTATAGAACATAGAAATACAACCTGGTTCCTCTATTTTCCGATATTCTTTTTAACACGGTTTCTGCTGTCGCTATTCTTTTATAAAACTAACTAAAAGAACTCTATTTATGTTTTTAACAATAAATAAAGATTATGATTATGAATAAGAATAACAAATTTTCTGCTTTCTTGTAACTGGAAATAAACGAATCCAATTTCCAAGGAGGTCGACGGACAAGTTCGAACTCCTCTTCCTTTCCTACGCCCATGATACCAACAGAAAAAACAAAGTGAAAAATGCCCGAGATGGAAAAAGTTAAGTGTAAAATGCAGGTCAAATAATAAATTGTTCTGCAGTTTTCAAAATTCCAAAAAATAGATTTTTTTTATTTGAGACGTCTCAGAATATAAATTTTATGATAAAAAATTTACCCCTAACCTAAATTATTTTCTTTAACAATTCGTGTAAATGTAATAACAAAATATAGTACTTTGCATTTCAGTATAATAACTGTATTGAAATGTGAAAAAGAAAATAGAAAACCTTTTAGCTACATATTCGCTCATCTAGTGGATCTAATAGAACAGCCTCCCGAAGGAAGAATGCAATAAAGTTATTACAGAAATAAAACTGCTTTATTTTATTAATTTATAATATTGATCTACAATGACAATCATAACCATTATTATGTTTATTATTTCTATTATTTTGAGTTTTATTAGAGACTGAACCCCTACCTCGTACAAAAATGTATGGCTACGCCTATGCTAATGCATTACATTGTTATTAAATAAAACAGTGTTTTTAGTAATTTTTACTTATCATATCTTTCACAGACCAAGTTCATTTTTCTTGTACAGGGTGAGCCGAAAGTCCCATATATGTATTTTGCGACGAGGGAAGGTTATGGGTCTGAAGTAAATAGAGTACGATAAGAGACGAGACATGTTAGCTGAGGAGGTTGCAGACAACAATTTAGTCCAGATTGTCTGTGTGGACATCTTCATTATCATAACAGATAATTATGCACCTCCAGGTACTGTGTGAAATTCGACGCAGCATTGTGCCAGTGATCGTGGCAGACCCGTAGCTAGAACTGATCACCAAGGGGGACTCCCGCGTTATCAGGGGCGCTCACGGGTTATCGGGAGGGCTTTGTAAACCAAGTCCATGTTTCAAAAGTTTAGCAGTATTAAATGAAGGTAAATTATGTGCGTCGGGGTCATTAAGTGATCTTAAAATTTAGAAATATCATACAAATACTATAGTTTATTTCTATATCTTCTACAGCATCTCTTGAAGTGCTAATGACTGCTACTGACACCATCCCTTAATACACACTCCATACTATTTTTGATAATACAGATATTTATATCATGCATATTAAAATGTACAATATTCACTTCAATCATAGTGCCTACCGTATATTCCACCACCGGCTAAAGCAATAAAACTCCCCTTCGTTCCCAAAACTTGGGAGCTGTTGACATTTGACGCAGATGTGGAAGGAATGTGGATGATGACGTCAAAGTCATAGATTTCTGTCAAACGAGAGGCTGCAACAGGAGCAGGGAAGATACAGATAAAGAATAACCCCTATGAAAGAACTTTCTAAAGTCTAGAAAATCTTCTAAACTATTGCTGATGCTTAGACTTCTGCTCATAAACACGATGAACAAACGAAGTTGGGAACAAAATTATATATTCTGTCTACATTTTCACTCTCCATTTCAAACAATGTAAAATACAAAATAGTTTTACCTGATCTCAAGGCTGAGTGGAAGCCTTTTATGAGCTGCTTTCGTGCATGTGTGTGCGTGTGCCTTAAAGCCTTTTTTGAGCTGTTTTTGTGCGTGTGTGTGCATGTGCGTCGAAGCCCTTTATGAGACCCTCCATTTCATACTCACGCCTGGTGAGGCGGGCAAGTGACATCATACCTCCATGGCCGTAGATAGCAACAGGAAACCCAGGCTCATCCGAGGTGAGGTAGATGAGCCGAAGCATTTTACGCCTTGTTTTTGTGTACGTGTGTGCGTGCGCTCATCGCTCTTTATGTCTTGTAGAGGAGAAATTCGTTCTCTGTAATAATATGTACGGGGCAACAGATACACTGGCTGGGCTCTCTCGTAATAATATCTACACAATCTGCACTCAACTAGTTACACAGGGTGAATCGTAATAATACACCTACGTAGATAGTGTCGACAGCCGCAACAGTGACATACAGGTAATGGACAAAATAATATGAACACCTTGGTTTGCAAAGGCCTATATACGCCGTCGTGGAAAAGGAACAACACTCAGCAGAGATTTCAACCATCTAGTGGCGATGAAAGCAAACATATCAGTCTATCAGAAGCTGGTGTGAGAGTTGCATGCGAGCAGTCAGCTATCCGTCAAATGCAGGTATGTCCGACCTTTCAGACTTCAAAAGAGGCATGATCATAGGAGCCCGCCTGGCTGGAGCATCTGTGACAAAAACAGCTACACTTGTTGGTGTAGCACGGAGCACAGTGCAACTGTTCTGACAGCCTACAGACAACATGGAAAGACAACGTCTGCAAAGGAGAATAGTGGGCAAAAAACAAAGTTATCCAACAGGGATCGACGTGTGTTGAAGCGAATAGTCACTCGAAAGCACAAGACAACACTGTCCCAGATAACTGCAGAGATGAACAATCACCTCCAGGACCCTGTATCAACGAAAACCATTCAAAGGGAGCTGCATTCTGTGAACATTCATGGCAGAGTTGCCATCCCCAAACCGTTGGTGACTCCATGTAATGCAGTGACACGAAAAAGGTGGTGCCAAGAGCACAAGAATTGGACACAGCAGCAATGGGAACATGTGATATGGTCAGACGAATCGTCTTTCGCATTATTTCAGACCACAGGACGTGTTTATGTGTGGAGAACTCCTGCTGAGGCATTTGATATTGACTGCTTAGTGCCTACCGTGAAACATGGTGGGGGGGGGGGTCTGTGATGGTTTGGGGGGCTATATCTTGGAATGGTGTTGGCCCACTTGTCCTGCGTGGGAGAATCAACGCAGAGAAGTACTGCACCATCCTGGGTGACCACCTCCATCCCATGGTTCAAACTTTGTTTCCCGATGCATGCCCCATCTTCCAAGATGATAACGCCCCTATTCACACTGCTAGGTACGTTGATGCATGGTTTGATGAGCACAGTGATGAGGTAGAACATCTCATCTGGTGTCCACAGTCCCCCGATCTTAACATCATTGAGCCTTTGTGGGGTCACTTTGGAGGTCAAAGTGCGTAATCGGTTTCCACCTCCAATGACACTTTCGGAACTTGAGACTGTTTTGTGCGAGGAGTGGCTATGTATTCCAGTTCACACTGTACAGGACCTTTATTTGTCTATCCCACGTAGGGTACAAGCTGTCATTCAGGCAAGGAGGGGCCCAACCCCCTACTAATGCAAGTTTTCTGCAATTGCATTGGTGTTCATATTATTTTGTCCATTACCTGTAAATGTACGTTTAAAACTACTCCACTTAGGCTAGACAAACTGTGTAGCAGAATAGTCGCTCAAGATGAAGCTGTAAGGACTATGTTGCCTAAGCGCATGCAGAGTTAGTTAAAAGTATTGGTTTAAGTGAGTTTTTCTTCATAGTATTATGCCAGTGGGAGTTCATACTTTGATTGCCAAGGAGAATTGCATAAGTAGAAAAGACTTGAAACAACAAAATGATTCCTGGGAGAGGATACCCTGCCTGGACTTAGGAGTTTCTGTATTAAAAGTGTTCTCAGACAGCAGTGTATTAATGTTGTGGCCTAGTTAATTAAGAGAGTTCTGGATTTGATTCTCGGCAACTGGACTTAGGAGTTTGTGTATTAAAATTGTTCTGTGACTTGCTCATTCTTCACATCATATACAAAAGTCTTCTCTGCGATAAGAATAACACTACCAAATGTTGGGGCTCATGGAATTCGCACACAATATTGATATTAGTTCTATCATTGATCACCACTTGTTTCTTTTTCGATGTGTTGATGACAAACATAGGACTGTGCACCTTGAATTTGCTGGGATTGTAGTATACATATGTTTCCCTTAGTCACTCCCTTGTATGCGGTGTATGCTTCATATAATTTGAGATAATCATCCTGTGCTAAGTCGAGATCACGAGGAAAAAAATCATTGCGCCCATTTTTGAGATAGGCATTTTTGATTTTGCAATTGTCAAATTTGCTGGAATCTCTTTCCTGATTGTTCTCTCTCCCGGTCTCGAACAGCACAATTACGAAATCTGGCATATCATACTGTATTCTACTGAATTGATTAGTGGCATCAAATTCCTAATGCCCACCAGAGGCTAGTTTCTGGACACACTGGTAGGTGTAAAACTGAATGGGGACTTGTGGATTTTTCAGAATATTCGTCTTGTATTTGAAGGCGTAATTAGTCTCGCATTCCACTACTGGTATTCTCTGTTGTTCAGTAGCTTGCCGAGTGTGCCCAGATCCACTGTTTCAGTTGCAGAAACCAATTTCACTCTGTGTGTAACGGAGTTTTGTGATAGGAACATTCTTCTCGGCAGTTGAGCTTGTAATGTAGATAGATCATACTGACCAGGAGTGATAACATTTTTTTTCATTTCCTACTGCGATCCTATTATTGTGTTCTGTGATATTGGGAATAAGATACATACAGTAGAAAGCGCGAAGAGCTATGGATTTAGGATAGATAATATCATCGTGTTAGCCGAGTTTCAACACCGACGTCTCGCTGGTGAGATGAACTCTCCCATGATGCATCAGATGCCACAGTGCTTTCTGGAAATCTTCGATTGATGGGTTATTTATTCGGCTAGCATAGAAACACATAGGTGGCAACAATTTACATCCTCGAAACCCTGGATGCGCTCGACACTATAATAGAGATTAGGAGTATTGAGACAACTGACTAAAACCGATGGCGGTATGTCACCGAAAGAATCAAAAACAAAAGCAGTGTTGGCTTGTTTGTAATAACAGATCTAGTGAGTGCCTCGATTTTTTAAACTATCCAAATTGATTACTCCACACTCTTTTTCTATGGTCCCTTGATGGGTAGGGAATCTGACATGAAAGCACACCTGAAGTATTTGATCCCCAGTAACTCGATCAAATTTTCAATATCGAAGTTGGAGAGCGGTTCTTTTCTATATTTTCTCAAAGCTTTGATGCCCTTGACCTTTCTCTCCATTGCCAGATTGTGGCGCTTTTGCTCTTCCAGTTCAGCTTTGTTCTTTTTTGCATCAATAACTGTTTTTGTTATGTTAAACTCCCCACAGCGCCCAGAGCTGCTAGGATGGCGGGAATACTGAATATGAAACCACCGGTGTTTTTCTTGTTTCTGGAACTCTGCAGTCTTTTTAATTGAGGTGTACTGAGAGTTTATTTCATTCCATGGCCCCTACTCAAACAAGATTTCTTTTCTCCTGTTGTTTTTGGTGAGGAGACTGTCTAGGGATCCCAGAGATTTCTCATCCGAGTAAGGTACTTGGTATACGGTACCCTGGGTTTGATTATGATGGGTATTTATATATTTGGGAGATATTATATTCCACACTCCAATTTTTGTTTCGTGTTCAAGGCTATGGTTGTACACAGGACTGCTATTTTTTCACCTAATGTGGCATCTCTGCTGATCAATCTTCCAAATGCCACTTGCTCCAATTTTTGATCAGCTTCATGACGGGCATCCAAAGCATTGATTCCCCTGTTTTCTCTCTCAAGTCGCTGTTCTAGTTTGGTTCCTGGGCCACAGCATTGGTAACCGGGTAAGTGCATCTCGAAAGGAAGTTTGTTGATGATGTAATTAACCAAACCCCGACCCTTCCAGAATTTGGGGGTAGAGTATTGATAATTTTAATTAAGTATCCTATGCCTTTGCTGTTATTTCAAATAAAATTAGCTAGTTTGGCACTGATCATATCCACAATGCCTATTTCTTTCATTACAGAAATTATTGTTCCCAGCATTTTCCTCTCCCGCAATGACCAAAAATCTATCTATGAGTTTTCTCACATCATCCACCCACACTACCGGTTTTGAGTTGGTTCCATATAAGTTTGATAAGATTTTGGTATTTGTCCCTACTGCTAGATTTAACTCGGTTCTGACTGGCATCATTGTTTTCGTACAGATGTGGTGTTTGCTTATAACTCGTATAATTTTAAAAGCTCCACCACATTCTCCTCGTTAAATTAACAAGGAGTTTTGCGTCATTGTGTTCCTGAAGCTCGGCTCTAGACGTCGAACAAAGTAAATCCGGCAACGCTGTTTCCCCTAGCGGGAGAACCTTGTAATTGAAGGGAGAAAGCTACGGCTACGGGCGAGGTTTTCTCCCGAGAGAACAGCAGTTGCAGCTGAGGCATTCGTACGATAAGGAGCTTCCTTCTCCCTCCTTGAACACTGGCGAGGGTGATCGGATCCACGTCGACACATGAATTTGACTGTGCCGTTTGACTGATGGCTGGACATGGAATAACTAGGTATAATAATTTAACTCATTTCGGTTTATGTTAAAGTTAATTGACCGGTTATTTTTAGTTCATTATGATTTTCAGGAATAGTTTTCGAATTATCCATTTAGTGCATTAAACCTTAGTTCGTTTATTCCATGCCAAGCACAGTATTAAAAATTCGACATCTTGATTTTTGAGAATATCGTCGATATAATAACGTAAAGCTTCCGATCACGTAAACCATGAAAATGCCATTGTATTTATTTAATGTGTGTTCATTGTCATAATTTTAAACGATATGTATGGTTATTCACGCGGGTTTTATTATATTGTACAGACAATTATATATATATAGGGAGAGATATTTGTCAATTGTTGCGGAGAAGTTTCTAATTGTACGGTGAATAGTTTGTTAAAATAAATGGCCACTAAAATGAAGTTCGACGTTTCCAATTGTTCTTATATTTTTGTTGATTAAGCGTTCCACCTTGTTTTGATATACGTTGAGAGCGATTCCATTTTCGTGGCTAGACGACCACGAACACGGAAACCAATATCAAATCGCGACTACTAAATAAAATGGGAAGTATATTGTATGGTGGGGATTGGGTGCTCGAGATCCACGTTAATTTCTGAGTCAGCATAAGGGGCCAAAATTTGTTATAGCTGTTATCATAGCTTGGAATGAATGATGATTTTACCACAGTGGCAATAAATGGTGGAATTGAGTATTTTGTTCTGTGACACCCTTAATTTCTCTACCAAGTATTCTTACAGATCTAGTTTTTGACAACTAACCTTTTTTTTTTGCTCTAATTTTGGCCAATGCTGATGTGAAGTGGTCGTGGACTTAGTGGTATAAGAAAACCTATTTAATATTTTTGTTTTGCTTCCAAAATTTTTATCACTATATTCGAAGGACGCGACCACGTCACACAGAGCATCAGATAGTATCAAAATTTCTGTGTAATTCTGGTAATCTACATGTATATAATCTCTGGGGTGTTTCTTGGTGATGAGTTCTCACAGTCCCACAGTACCGGGATATCTGGACCAGCAATTGTTTCCACCCAAATTGATTTTCACATCATCCCCGTTAAATGTGACTCTAGACTTTCAATTTTCCAAACCGCTTCCTCGTTAGTCTCCATGTTTGGATACAATCCAAACACCACATTTCGCAATACTCAGGTAATCTCTCGCCAAGGGACCCAACTCGATTTTCTCCGAAGTGCGTTCTCCTATGGCCGTAGGTGGTAGTTGGAGTACAAAGGAGTGTGAATACTGGATAGTGGTGTAGTAGGAAAATCTGCATAATTTCTATCAGCAAAAGGCACCATCTCATATATGAGATTCGTATTTTGTTCTGTGACACCCTTAATTTCTCTACCAAGACCGCTGATGGCATCAATAATTGGTTGGTCCTGACGCTTGTGCTCTTCATAGTATCCTCGATTCTCGAATTTCCAGACCTTAAATCTTTTGGCCAGAGTGTCGCGCAATTTCAGATTGTCTTCGATTTTATGTTTTGTAATTTTGATTAGGGGTTGTTTATAACGTCACGAAGTATCTAATATCGATTCCACATTTATAAAATTGTTGATTTTGTTTCTGTATTTTTCATTGTTTGGTTTTCGAGTCATATCGATTGTAGCAAATCCGAAATCGTCTCTGTTCTAGCAGGAAGAACAGAATTTCGAAAGTAGATTGTAATTTAAATCTCCTCCCACATAGTCATCCTAGACATGTTTAAGATTGGTGTAGTAGTAGTCCTGACGAAAAAGACAAGCTAGATTTGTATTATCGTGAAGTAACTGTTTGGGAATCTTGGAATAAGACTTAGCCAGATAAAAACAGTCTGTTCTCCTGTGACGGTCTTGAGTGAAAAAAAATACGAATTTCATTATGATTTTCCAAAATCACATCGTCGAAGACCACAACTGAGTTTTCGAGGCAGTGGTCGAGTGTCTTTATTTCTGATCCAAAAGTGGCTATGCCCAGTCCCTCATACAATTTCATAAGCTGTTGGTATTTTGGTTGCTCCAAACTTTTTGAGAACACATGCATGTATCTATTCTTCCAGTCTAACCAATTGGAAGCAAGCAGAGAATTATACACAAGCAAGCAATGAAGCACCGGATATTGTCAGGTAGCAACTCACCAATTTGTTCCTTGTTTCTAGTAAATCGGGCAAGCGCTTTACCACATTCCATGTTGCTGTCATAGAATCACTTGGTCTGCATCCATCCATTTTTTTCCGGAAATCCCAGCCATTTCACTAATAGCTTATTGTATTTTCTACGTAACACTTTCTCGATGAGATATGTGTCTGGGTATTTAGTCTTGCTGAGTTCCTCTTCATAAAAGCGACCTTTCAATATTTCGTTGCGATTGTCTTTTATTATATATGGATGCCTATTCCCTGGTAAGACTCGAATCACAGCGAACAACTCTGTGCTCCAATTGTTGGTGCAGCCCTTTTCAAACAAAATGTTGGAATTTGCTGATTCTCACTTGATCTCCTATTTTGTAGTATCGTCGTCACTTTGTAATCAAGGGATCCCGGGTTCGATACCCGGTGGAGGCACAAGTGGTTCGGATCCCACTTTAAACTGTAGGTCCAGTCCCGATTAGTCTTACTGTGCATAAAGTGGGCTTAAAACACCAAGTCAACTTTCAATCCTATTTTGTACTTGAGGTTCTTGGTTGTGGGGTTGATATTTGGTTCAGTAAACAGTGGAAATCAATCGCACCTCGTGAGATTTGGTCACCTCAGCAGGCTTCAAACGTATGGTTCTATGTATCGAGTTATTGTGATTATGAACAAGATCAGATAAAATTCTTACACACCTGTAGTTACACAGCAAACTGAACTACTTCTACATATGATTTTTTAGTGTCCTGTTGAATCGTTCAATTATGCTGGCTTTTAAATCACTGTATGTGGAATAATGCCGAATATTATGCTGGTCCATTAATTTGGTGAATATGGAATTGTAAAATTCCTTTCCTGTGTCTGTCTGTAAGTTATGGGGTATTCTTCCTTTCTCGAAAATAGACTTAGAGGCTTCGGTGATACAAACCCCTGTTTTAGATTTCAGAGGAACAGTCCAAGCATATATACTAAAAATGTCTATTACAGTGAGCAAATACTTAAAACCATGATTTATCTTATGCAATTTTTTTAAATTTCCTGTACTCATTTCCACCAGATCCGCTTGCCACAGATCATCGATTCCTTTTGTTACCACAGATAGTCACTTGTAGTTAGGACGAGTTGGTCTGTGTAGTTCATTGACTATATTTTGTGTAGACATCAAGTGAGGTGAGAGAAGATTACATAAAAGGGATTATCCTCGGGGTACAATTGTTTGACATCGGATAATAATTAGTCACCAGTTTCGATATTCAAAAACAGATAATTGTTCATCCTCGTGTATTTTATATTTGTTTGTGATATTTTCAAAATATGCTATTGGTATTTGAATTTCCTGTACTCATTTCCACCCGATCCGCTTGCTACAGATCATCGATTCCTTTTGTTACCACAGATAGTCACTTGAGTTACGACGAGCTGGTCTGTGTAGTTCATTGACTATATCTTGTCTAGACATCGATTGAGGTGAGAGAAGGTTACATAAAAGGGATTATCCTCGGGGTACAATTGTTTGACTTCGAATAATAATTAGTCACCAGTTTTGATATAAAAAACAGACAATTGTTCATCCTCGTGTATTTTATATTTGTTGGTGGTATTGTCACAATATGCTATTGGTATTTGAAGTGCCCTGAACACACCATCTCTTCTTTGTATGGTGAAGAGCGGCACCTCGGATTGTTTTCCCTTTTTCAAATATCCAAAACTTCAAAAACCGATTAGTTTCGAGGAGAAAAAATTCATGAGTATGTGTGTAGGGATATAATTTGTAAGCCCTCGAGTATTTGGAACACTGTGAAGTCTGACAATCTCGACAGAGAACAATTGACGAAATTCTGCTTCATCCAATTTGCTCAGCACCGGTTCCAGGTGTTCCCCTATGGTGCGCACCAGCTCAACATAGCTGGGTTTGATCCTCGCGTCGACGTACAGTTGTTTGAACTGCTCTTTCAAATCATAGAGCTGGGTGGTGAAACTCGATAAGGCCGATTCTTGATTTGTTTCCATGGTCCCGATTTGAAGCTCGATGTTCGTGATAATCTGCTGTAAGCTCTCCACGAGCCTCAATCTGGAGTTCTCGCTGGAGAGATCATGTACCTGGCTTTTGATTTCCACAAACAGTGAGTGGAGTTCGCTGACGATCTGGTTGGTGGGCAAAGTGGCGATGGTCTCTCGAATTTGTTTTATTTCCACCTGGGTACTTTTGATATCTTCGGTTTGAGTATTCGATTCACTGTTCTCTTCACAGCTCTCATTTTCTGAGAAGTATTCTAGCAACAGTATTCTGGAGTGCCGTTAGGGCTTTTTTCACAGCATCCAATTCGGTGGCATCAGCTACAGTACTCAGGGCATCTTGGAGTCGCGTTTTGTAATTTTGTGTAGGTGCCGAGTGCTGCAGCGTTTCCAACTTGTTCTATATGTCATCTATCAGATGATAGAAATGGGATAGTTCGGATTCGGTGTTCGGATTTTCCAGCTTGGTAACCTGCTGCTGGACTATGCTCAGAGTTTCGGTGATGCCGGGTAATTTCGATTTCAGTGTTTCCTGGACACTCGTCAGTTCATTTTTCATGGTTGCCAGATTATGGTTGGCTATGGGGCTTCGGATTTTCCCGAAATCCTCGTCAGTCTCGAGCTGGAGTTTGATGTTGGTAACACAGAGAGCGATGGCATTGCGTTTGCTGGAGGGGGGCAAATTGTTTATAAAATTTTCCAATGTTTGAAGTTTGGCTTCGACTTCAGTTATGGCAGTGTGCAGTTCATCTGTTTGTAGTTCGATTTTTATATTTTCCAGTGTAGGAATCTCGAAGGATTGAACCTGTTCTCGCAAATCGGCAATTAGACTATCATAATCCTCTTGAATTTTGATACCCTGGATGATGGCTTGTAGTTCTGTGCGAATATTGTTTGTTTGATTATTCAACTGTTGTTTCAATTGTTCTGCATTGTCGGCCTGGGCTTGTCGGAATTTCTCGAGCTCATTTTTTAATTTGCCTACACTCCTCTACGTTTTGAAAATTGTCCATTAAAACCAAATTGGTGTATTTTTGCAGTAGGGATTTGAGTTCAGCATGGATTTTGAGAATAGGATACAGACACTGAGACTGGAGGCTATCTCGGATTGGAGACGGGAGTTGAGAGTTTCCTGTAATGTTCGCAGATCAGTGCGTAATTTTTTGACTCTTATATCGAGCATAAGAATCTCAGCGCTGTGATCATTGTGTTTAGTGTGACCAAAAATATCATTAGGCATTGTGGTGATGGTTATCTTTTATAGGATAGCAGATTTTCAGCTCTAGGAACAGAGGGATGAGTTTGTCGTAATCTCCCAGCAACTCTACAGACAGACAATTATCCGCAGATATATCATATATGGTGGCAGTGTTCATCTTATCATATTTGATGCGATAAATATTCCTCCCAGTGGAAATTCTTATCTCGCTCTTGTTCTCGGGATTTATGGTGAATTGTAGTTTCCCAGCAATGCGGAATATGTAATAATTTAGATTGTTATTGAAGACATAAAATATTTTACCAGTATCATCATTGTATTCTGTTAGGATACTATTCAAGTGGATAATTAGCAGTCGATTTAGTTTAGACAATAGATCGGTAAGATTTGGTGGGGCTATCTGAACAGGCACTTTCATGCCTTCTTTTCTAAACCCGAACAGATTTATATTTATTTTATTGGCAAATATCACATTGGTTGCCATCGCCCAGGCGATAGCGATCCCATGGTAATGTATGTATCTCACATGAGAGAATCTGCCTCTTGTTGTCCTCTAAATCCAGGGCAATTATTCTCACTTTATTTGTGGTCCATATGTGATTGACACTTTAGATTCTCCTCTCTTCGCTCAGTTTGGGAGACCTAGTATTGAGGCAATTGTAATAATCATTAAAGGAGAGTTTGTTCTACTATGGTTCTACCCACTCCGTTGGCTTCTTTGATAGTGTCTCTAATTGCATATATCTGCTCGCAATCCGACAAACTCTTTAATAATATCGCTATTTTTCTCATCCTTAGTTTGCCCGGCACCTTTTTGTTTGGAGGGGATACTTAAACTAGGGTGGCATGAAGACGTGTACAAATATTCGAGCAACTCAGGGCGTTTTATGTCTTCATAGAGATTTAGTGTTTTGATGTGATATACAAAATTATCTGTATCTATATACAGAAGACAGAGATTATCTTTATAATAGGGCTTCATTGTATCATAGTGAAGCTCCAGCATGTGTAGCTTGGACATATCCAGGACCGCAGCTCACACATAGATGGGTTTGTTGAATTTCATCATTGGTTTCTCTATTTGGAAGCGTCACAAATCTTCATGATATATTGTGTGAGATTTGAATCTTGGATCTGCCATCCATTTATTACACTTTTTCGATCGGAGACCAGCCTCACATCTACGCGCTTCCTAATATTCTCCATGGTCTCACCATAGACCGCATTATTCATTAATTTGTAGAAATCCCTAACCAAATCTGGAGTGGCGACTGTTCTGTGTCTTGTGTTGGTTTCAATATAAGGACTCAACCATTCCGAATGTCTGAATCTGAGGACTCTTCGGATTTGCACTATATGGGCCCCTTCTCCATCAAGAATATGAGGTTCTTATAGTGGATGACATATCTCTCTTTAGGGTCGAGAGTCATCAGAAGCTTTATCTGTTCTGGTATTGATTTGGGTGGACACTTGAAAACACTTGGAAAACAGATAGTGCAAATTATGAGGAAAATCGAGATCCACCTCGGCAAAGAAACCATGCTCAGTGTCATCGAAGTTTTGGATATCTATTGCTGTGGGATCCATCCACTCGAAACCACCATAGGAGAGTTTCTGCATCATCAAATAACCATACAAATTGTTCACATCTACATAGAATATATAGCTGGACGGTTTATTTGGGTCATATGTGTGTTGTTGGCCCTCGCATATCTCTGTGTGCATTGCACCATGCACCCGCGTACCGCCCTCTCTATGAAAATAAGCATGTCTACGTCCGAAATCACCTCCAGTTTGATTTCTATTTTCAGAAACATGGCCGATCGGATCCAATTTATAGATATCCATGGACAATTTTTTAAATGCCTGGAATACATCGGCGATGATTGTCACATTCAGTTTTAGATAGGCATCATGGTAGTCTCCCAGTGTCCAACACCATATTTCCTCCCAGATCAGTTGTGCATGATCTGTGATATTCTTTTCTCTTAGTTGGCTGTAGAACTCCTTTTGAGGAGTAAGAGACTCATGATCAAACTTAGTATGGTAAGTCACATATTCATATGGATACTCCAATTTTTGTCTAGTGGGTTCTATGGCCAAGCCGGGAAAACTATTGGTTCTGATTTGGAACTGTCATCAGATAGTTTGCTTGCAAAAGCATCCAGGCCGGCAGAGAGGTATCGCAGCGGGTCCAGGAATCTCATCCCAATAGTGCCCCTAGGAATCTTTACTCTTTTGCTGAGACTTATATATCTCTTGATTCTCTGCTAGGACATCTATGCGCTCTCTATCATAACCGAGATGTCTAACCAAATTTAGGAAATCATAACCACTGCCATTATGGAAGAATATAGGGACAAATTTGTTTCTCTGTATTTTGAGATTGAAGTTGTTGCATAAGGATCTGAAAGGGTGGGGCCCACACATTCTCGATCTCGACTACGCTCCGGAAGCCTTTACCACGTTGATTTACTCTCGGGTACCCATTGATATAAGGGTGGGTGAACCTTGGAGGCACAAGGCCGGAAAAATACCAACCTTAGATAACCCATCCCGAGAATCAAAGCCAGAAAAACACCAGCTTTGGGCCTCTCTGCAGAGCTGATTAACGGAGTCCTTTATAAATCGTGCTTCTTAATATTTCCCACAAGTTTCCAGTATGCAAGATTTTTACTCACAAAGGAATCTAACGAGAAACCAACAACACCATTGTGTTGTATTATGCAAGAAAAATCGAATTAATTAAATAATAATAATGGTTACATATTATCTACACTTTGATGATAAATTATGTAAAACTTTGTAATACTTTTTTTCTACTTGCTAAAACATGGGTCCCTTAGTCCACCACGGTTTCTATTGCCTTCAAAGGGCAGAGACTCTTGCATCACAACAGACAATGTTTGCCTCCTGGTTACGTTAATCATTTTGCAAAATGTTGTGTGAATTTTGTTATTTTATTCTTGAAATACATGTGTTTGACACCCAACAAACAAATTGGAATCCATTGATTGATCAGTTACTTCTTGGATTACAGTGGCATCATTAATATTTCATATGAAGTTTCATAGAGAGAAATTTAATTAAAAGGGTGCAAATAATTTTACGGGGCTCCATGACATTCTCTTTAACATTTTTTCCCCCACATAGATCATTTGGCTCCCAAGGCCGACTCCCGCCGCCCCATGGTATGGCTCTGAATTTGGACTATAAGTGCGAAGATATTGCGAGCGAAGCTTTCAAGAAAATTTTACGAAATGTATTCTTATTTGTATAATATTTGAAATCCAGGGGGCAATTTCCACTCTGTGCCCTCCTGCAAGTGCCCTCGGCCGTCTGAAAGATAAATGCATGGAACACGTGAAAACTAATTCCATCTTGAGTATCCATTTGTCCTTGTTTTTCTTTCTTCCTCAATGTTTGCTTCCCCTAGAATGAACTCAATCCAAGGTCGGGGAGGGGGGATGGACAATGCCCCCTTCACCCCTGTAGTTGTGGCACTGTTTGTGAGTGTCTCTTTATCAATTTCACGTCATCACTCATTTTTGCGATTAGCTAGAAGTTACACAAAAGCAAAGCTAAGTAACAAAAATTAAATATCCACTCCCTCTCTCTACCATATGATTCATATGATATGAATCAATATTACCAAAAGGTAGACTTGGGAATCAAAAATTTAAGCAGTTCGAAGTTCATACCAACACATCAAAGAAAAACATCCGAACACATTAGAGAACTTTAATACAACACTACTCAAAATGCCACAACTGTTCTAGATATTGAAAATTGCGAAATCATTTCCCGAAGTCTGAATCTCGAAGATAATCCCCCCTTGCATCTATGATTGTAAAATAGAACTAAAAATACACAATATTGCAGACTGCAAACTTCTGATGTCTGCCTCTCTACACAACAAACACATTCATTTTTGCAAGAAGAAAATTGGAATTTTACAAATTTGAAAAATCGTCGATGTTATTTTCGTAGCTTATTGTAAGTTCACATTTAAATATTTCATAGTTCGAGGAGGGGCATGCCCCACGTGGTCCCTCCCCTGGGTACGGGCCTGCCCATATTATATAATATTGCCTAAAATACCAATTTTTCTATTATTTTTTATTCATCTTTATTTCTTCAACTCAGGTTTAAGTACATTGTAAATGCATTTATGACCTAATACATGCAAGAAAATGCCCTATAAACTTAGAAAAATGACCTAAAAATTCTGAAAGATTTTTAAAACAAATTTATAAACTACCAAGAGAAATTCAAATTACAAATCAACGTTACAGTATCTATCACATGCTCATTGCGTATGGTGGTAGTACAAGTAAGAAAGTTCACTTTTTGTCATCTTTTACACTTTAAGTACTGAGTTACAGTGCACAACGAATGATTGTCGGTTTTTGGACAAGAGAGCCTTGTACACGGAAATTTTTTTCTCGACTTCCACCTACACAAGAGTAGCTTACTTGAAATGAACAATATCATTTCCTGTTAAGTCACTTTCAATTCCATAGAGTGCAAATTGCTCCCTGACAAAATATCCGATACAGAGCACAAAACTTTGTACCCTTTGTTTTTTACAATAATCCGTCTGGCGACAATATATTTACTGATATAGGGGAAATCACATTGTTTGAGCTGAATTGTTATACAACACCTTGTGTCAACAATCCTGCACAGAATTTCTTTGTTTCTTCAAACACAGTCATTCAGAACTGAGCTGAAGACAATGAGACGAGAGTCGGGAACCTCTCTCCTTCAAAGGGTTACATTTGCATGTAAAATGTCCCTTCTTTCACCAAAATGTAGAAAATTCATAAAATGACTTAAAAAATGGCCGAAAAATGACAAACGGTTTTAAAAGTCTAAAAAATTACATTTACTTTAAAAAGGTTCAAAGAATTGCAAAAAAGTGCCCAAACAATGGCGTTACCACTTATTCACTTACGTGTAAAATACGTTCCTATCTACTTATGCAATGTTTCTGCCTTACCAAAAAAAATATGCATTTGCATCAAAATCCTAGCCCTAGTTATCACATTACAAAGGATGTAATATTATTGAAATTCCAATTTCTCACCACCAGAGTAAAGAACCTGGATAGCTACTTGGTGACTCGGACAGAACGACACCAATCAGATGTCAGCCCACCCCTTCCTTTTTTTCAGCTCCATATTTATAGTAGTCAATCATTATTAAATTGTTTCGTTCTACGTATATTTCGATGCCCGGCCTGGGCATGGATGTTCATTGTGAATGTTCTCATATGAATTTCATCATATCACCACTCATCATCATCGCCGTGATTAGCCAAAGTGGCAGAAAACGACGTAAATAACCTAATTCAATCAATTGAGCATTCAACACTTTCGAATCTGCCCCCCCCCCCCCACACACACACACAAATGCTTTGTGTGAGCCTTCTTCAAATGAACATGTTCTCGTTGCTGAAATGGCGACCCTCGGAAGAAGTTTCACCTACGTAGGTGATGTCACAGCAGGCCTGTAGCTATAGGGAGCAAAGGGGCAACTGCCCCCCCCTGTAAAAAATACAGAATACATATCTACCTGGAATTCTCACTAATCTTTACAATTTGATCCTGTATTACTCTAGCAACACAACAAAGACATTTATTGATTTTGTGATTTATGAAGGTGTGTCGGATTCCGTATAATGTCGGATCAGGATTTGGGGAATAAAATCTCTTCCAGATTCAAACTTCAGTAAATGATTTATCAATTTTCAGTATGTAGAACAGTTGTGATATTTTGAGTAGTCTTGTATTAAAAGTGCCTAATGTATTTGGATGTTTTTCTTGGATGTGTTGCTAAGAAGTTTGAACAGCATAATTTTTTGTTTCCCAAGTCTACCTTTTGGTAATAGCGATTCATGTGATAGAGAGAGGGAGTGACGTGAAATTGATGAAGAGACACTCACAAACACTGCTGCAACCCCAGTAGGTAGGGGCATTGTCCCCCCCCCCATTCTTGAACGGAAGTCCAATCTGGGAGGGGGCAAACATTGAAGTAAAGAAACATGACTAGCAGAATCTAAGAATAGTAGAACAAAATGGATATTCAAGTTGGAATTAGTTTTCAAGTGTTTCTTGCTATTTTCCTCCAGACGGCTAAGGGCACTTGCAGGGGACAAAGAGGGGCAATTGCTCCCTCGATTTCAACTTTCTTTTACAAATAAAAGTACATTTCGTAAAATTTTCGCTCGCTTCGCTCGCAAAGTCAATATTTCCTATTCTTATAATCCCATTTTCAGAGCTATAGCTAGGGGGCGGCGGCCGTCAGCCCTGGGAGCCAAAACGATCTAAATAAAAAAAACAATGTTAAAGAGAATGCCATGTTCCCCGTGAGAATTTGTTGCGCCCTATTTAATAAATATTGTTTTCAGTTTGCAAATATTTGATACTAAAGACTTTCCTGCTCGCTTCGATCCCAATATGATTATTTTCTGTAATGCATTCTAAATTACCCGAGAGAGAAGTAAGGCCAGATATATACTTCAGACTGTTGCTGCTTAAGTGCATGAACAATTCTTTTGAGGAAATGGAGCGTTCACATTTCAGAGACAATTTGGCGGATGAATTGACCATGTAATGTATTTAAATTATATATATATATATATTAAAGAAACTTTGAATACGTACACAATTTAGCGTTAACATGTTGCATATGTGTTTTCTTATTTTATGTCGCTCTATGTTACATATGTTTAAAATATATGTTGTATACATGAAAGTTATACTTGTCATATGTACAAAATAATAATGTTCGTCATTATTCTGTCCTTGAAAAATACGGTTTGTGTGCTTGTTTTCCATTATTAGCTAATATGAAATTGAACGTGTTGAAAAAATATTTCAAATAATTTGTTCAAACACAAATGCTTTAGCACCGACTTCTATCCCCTTTTGCATGATTTACGACGATAATAACGTCTTGTAATGCTACTATTATTACTACCATTACCACCACTATATTACTACTATTATTATTGGCACGTTTGTCCTGGTACTTAACCCCCTTCTCCAGATAAAAAATTGTGGTTTCGCCTCTGCTCACAAAGAAGACTCATGCCCAGGCTCGAACCTGGAACCCCTGGCTTCGCAGTGTGTTATGTAACCATCCTACCATGTAGGTCGGCTAGTGAAAGATCTAGGACAGCTTACTGGCTCAAATTATTATCAAACACGATGAAAATGTGATAGTGTTTCACAATTATTATTTCGGTTAGAAAGCGATAAAATTTGTAGTTCGATAGGGTTACACTAAGCATCTTATGGAGTGTAAATATCAATTTCAAATCTTATGAATCATTTCTCTATGCAAACGCATCAAATATGGTAAGCAACATAGGTGTGTGTTATGATATCCATTTTATAAAGGAAAAGTTAAGTTTTAACCCTGACTGTTTGCATGATATCGTTTCAATAGCATGTTATATATTGCTCTCAGAATTTTAAACGGCAGTAAAAATAAATGACATTTGCTACTACGAAGCTTACAATGTGATTGCATCCATTAAGGACAGAAGATGCCTATTTTGATTGCTTGTAACATCGAAAGATGAATTAGAGGCGCAAATAGTGACTGAGAAAAGTTGCTTGCCTTGATGTCCTGCACACACTGTGAAAGTTGTCAATGTTATCAGGCGGCACCTTATGAATGTAGGTTCAAGAAAATGACAAGTAGAAAAAAGCTGCAGTGAAATAAATACGATTGAAAATCTCTCAAATTACATTCTATTTATTTTCTTATATTTATAATAATAAATTGTGTCTGTAGCAGAAGTTGTCTGTTAAACCTACCTCAAGGACAACCTAATTTTTTGACAAATAATTATGTCAACTCTTCTGCTATGTAGTGGGTTCTTCTAATTTTATTCATATATCTTAAGCCATTGTGTGACTGGTAAAAATTAGTATCAGAATAAAAATCCCTGATATTTGGGGTTTGTACTCTTCTGCTCAAAAAGTGGTGACGATAAGCTGCTCAGAGACTTCGTGCCGCGGAAATGGGGTAAAGCGAAGGAGGCCCCTTATATCTTTCGGTTTCGTACCATAGTCATTAAGGAAGGTATTTTTCAAAATGTAAAGAGGATACAGCATTTCCCTCGATAAAACTTGATAAAACATGAAATATTAATGATGTAATCCAAGAAGTCGCTGATCAATCAAGGGATTCCTATTTGTTTGTCAGGTGTCAACACACTATTTTGCCAAATGGTTAACGTAGGCCAAGATTGTCTGAAGTGATGCAAGAGTCTTTCATTTGAAGCAAATAGAATCCATGGTGGAGTAAGGGACCCATTTTAATGTTTTAGCAAGTAGGTCTAAAAAAATGTAAATGTTTACACAATTCATCACAAAGTGTAGATAATATGTAACCATTATTATTTAATTAATTCTATTTTTCTTGCCTAACACAACACAATGGTGTTCTTGGATTCTCGTTAGATTCCTTTGTGCGTAAAAATCTTGCATACTGGAAACTAGAGGAAAACATTATGAAGCACGATTTATAAACGTCTTCCTTAATCAGTTCTGCAGAGAAGCCCAAAGCTGTTGGTACATATTAATCGTCTATGAACATTATTGACCTGTAAATATAACGTAGATACAGTCCCGATTAGCCTATTTATGTTAAACTTTATCTTTGTATTCTTTGGTAGTCCGAAAAGGTCATTATCGAAATATTGTTATTTGATGTTGCTCGAACTTTTTTGTTCGTTGGAGTTTCATTCAAGATATCATCCCTTTCCTGTTACTTATCACTTTTGGAGGAGGGGGAGGGGGGCATCTTCCAATGCAACACAATATATTAAAAATTTGCCCCCTCTAGGATTGACTTCGCCCCCCCCCACTACTAAAAATTCCTGGCTACGGGCCTGCGTCACAGAGAAACTGGCTCTGGCGGGATTGTAAACACGAGAGTTGGGGGAAGAAAATGCCTGTACGACCTTCAAAAGCGGGCCAAACCTGAATCAGATCCGCGAGCAGTTTGGGCATCGGGGTAATGGTTGCGGTCGTAAACTTGGGAACATTACGACAGTGAGTGAGTCCTAACTCAAGGTTACCCCCGCCCTCCTCCTCGAAGCCAATGCGTCGCTATTTTTCCACAGAAGATTTGAATCTGAAACCTGCGAAGTTTGACATAACCGCTACTGAAGGGAGCCACGAAAGCTCAATTGATCATGATAATTAGTGACAGTGGCGTAGTGGCCGCCCGGCAATGCAGGGTTTGGCGAGGTGTAGAACCATCCCCGCAATATTCTTCCTCTCTCTCTCTCTCTGCTTCTGAAATTTTATATAGCTTAGAAATTCAACAGGAAGTGTCGCTTATGAAATAATTTAATTTACAAGACAGAAATCCGGTTTCCAGTAACATATGATACGACATCTTCGATAATAAGCAGGGGCGTTCTGGTTCGGCCAGAGGGGCCCGGCTAACTTAACATATGTGTCCCCTCCGAAATGCAGAATTAACTTCCTTGCTCGCAGGTGGACATCTATAGGAAAAGTCCCATATCTCATAACTAGACCTTGGATTTTTAGATTCTAAAAATCCTGAAATAGGTCCTAAAAATCTAAAGTTAGGCTCGAAAAATCCTAAAATAGGTTCGAAAAACCCTAAAATAGGTTCTAAAAATCCTGAAATAGGTCCTAAAAATCTTAAGTTAGACTCGAAAAATCCTGAAGTAGGTTATAAAAAACTTAAAATAGTTCAAAATTTCTGAATACTGCTGATTAGGTATAGTCACCGGCAATGAAAATGGGACACATATATCCTGAAATATGCACTATCTTGCATAACGTTATGTGTGTTGCCTAACCCTACGGCGATGGCAGAACTCAACATTGGAAATTTGCTATTAAAATCCACTCATCGCCGTATAGTTAGACACCAATCTGTTTTCATGTTAACCACAGTAAAACTGCGCAATTTTGTCTGTGAGGATCATCTTATATTCTGAAAATCTTACAACAAAAATATAGTGAGTGGTGCAAACTTCAATGCTGAAATGTTAGTTTGCAAGGCGTGAATGCCACAAAGCATGAAAGTGACGCCAAAGTGAGCAAGACCACACAGATCAGACCACTTTGTATTGCACAGGTAACAGTGGAACCTAAAATAGGTTCTAACAAGCAAAATATGTTTTTAGGCACTAAAAAACTTTTGTTGCGTTTTTTAACGAAACGCTGACATAACTTATTATTTCTTGCATGAATCCAGTATAGAAAGATCCAGTTACTCAACCAGTCGTTGCTTTGTTGCTGCACAATATAAAGAATTAAATTTGATAAATCATGAACTTTTATCACTAATTTTAATTTTACGTGTGGTATTTGAATGTAACTTCACATCAAATATTTTCAAGATGGCTCTAAGCCTTTTTATATTCAAATAAGAGCTGAAAAAAAACTCTAAAATAGTTTACACCTGTTCCATGTTACTTCAAAGTGGTCCCAAAACTCAGTTTGATGTGGAGTCGAATTATCCCTTTGCCCTAAGGGTTCACAGCGTATGGGTTAAATGTTACCATTATTTGGGGGCATTTTGTGAAGTTCATTTTTCTTCCATATTGAAATTCTGTGGACATTTCCTTCTTTCCAGTGTGTTTTTATTTTATGATCTACGGTGCTCGAAGTGGATACTCCTATAGCTGGTATGCTTGGTCGAGGAGGATTGGATTGATTTGGTGTTTTAAGTCCACTTTATGCACAGTAAGGCTAATCGGGACTGGACCTACAGTTTAAAGTGGGATCCGAGCCACTTGTGCCTTCACCGGGTATCGAACCCGGGACCCCTTGATTACAAGGCGACGACGCTACCATTGCGCCATCGGGGAGGCCTCTTGCTCGAGGAGGGTCTTTGTGTAGATCAGCATGGAGACAATGAAGAAGTGGGGGATGCTTATGCAAATTATCCTAACAGGAGGGGATGGTTAATGGAAATGTACATAACTGGGGGAAAAGCACCCCTCTGCACTCCTTCTCCACACCCACAACTCCAGCACTGATGATCTATTATTAATATAAAAAGGTCTTGTTTCATGAAATATATCGAAAAGAAATGCTATTGTTGAAATTATTATTAATAATGTCCACTATTATTAAAATTGAAATCCTTTTCGGAATTCAGTCTTTCCGATCGACTTTCATTGAGTGACGAATTTTCAGTGAATGAAGTCCCATCACCGCCCTATTACCCGTCTTTCAAGGCTGGAGTTCCACCATATTTCCTTCTACTAGATTTCAATTGAACTTGTGATGCTGGGTTAACACTGGAAATCTAGAGGTCCAGTTCAACCCCCAAAACAGAAATGAGCACATTGTTGAATACATTAGTTACTATTAGTATTAGAAGGCTAATGTGAGGGGATTACTTTATATCATACATTTTAGTCCGATGAGAAGGTCCGGAAAAATGCAGATAGATACCTCAAAAATTTTTAGATCCAATTTGTGCAATTGAAAACAATATTGATTTATTAGTGCGCAATTAATTTCCCTGGACGCCATGGCATTCTCTTTTTACAACTTTTTTTAGATCATTCGTGCCCAATGGCTGGCTCCCGCCGCCCCTCTGAACTTGATGAAAACAAGAATAGCAGATAATGCGAGCGAAACAAGCAAGAAAATTTTACAAAATGAATTTTTATTTGCATAAAATTTGAAATCGAAGGGGTAATTGCTCGCATTAGCCCCTGTCCCCCCTGTAGTTGAGTCACTGTATAATGCAGACATATTTAAGCAATATATGTTTACTTTGGATACTTTAGGCTCACTGCCATTGTTAGTCAACCTTAATCTGCACAGTTGCTCGACTAACCTTGTGTTAATGCGAATACCACGCACCCTTCCCCCTTCCATCCAAACCGATTCTAAAGGCATAAGAGATAATGTTTTACTTCAACCCTATCACCGCGATCACCCACAGGTAGGTAGAAAACCTATACATAATAACCAAAACTAAAAATCAATAACAAGTCAATCAAACGATAGTTTAAAGTGGGATCCGAACCACTATGTGCCTCCACCAGGTATCGAACCCGGGACTCCTTGATTGCAAGGCGAATACTTATTCACGGCGCAATCGAGAAGGCAGTTATAAATATCTGATACATAAAAAATATCAAATAAATTCCCTTATATGTATTAAATACTAATGTATTTTTACATGTTTAGTAATTTACTTTTATATTTAATAACATTATAAATATTAATCATATAGGCTCTTTCTTCTCAGTTGCTTGGTAGAAAATTTGAAAAGTTTCATGCACATACATAATATATATGTATAGTTTGTGTATGTCTGTGTAGACCACAATCTTCTTGCCCCCCCCCCCAAAAAAAAATCAATCTTCAATTATTTCACGCCCTGGTAGGGTATGTAGCTGCCTGGCAAAGTCCTCATTCCGTAAATTCACGAACTGCATGAAATCAGAAAAACACATATATTCCCCCCTCGTTTTCAGAAAACCTGTTTCACAACCCACCCCTGTCCTTTCTGTGGTGAAGGACACTCCAGTGGGACAATGAATCTTCCCCCCTATTTACTGCGAGCAGCAAAAGAAGACGGCCGCGCCATCTACTGGCCACCGATGGAAATGCAATTTCAAAGCGCAGCGAGGTTTAAATGTGGGGTAATCCTCTACTCCTTAACTCCTCTATGTCCGGATGCACAGAAAATTCTGGAAGTTAGCAACACTTGTGGCCGTGTGGACGAATTCTTTCCACCACCCTTGCCAAAGATAGATGCGGTCTTGGTGTTGCTTGCCCTCGGCCTTTTCTCTTCGTAAACGGGGATGGACAGTGTCCATGCAAGAACTGCATAAGTCACTCGAAAAGCGGGGAGAAAGGCGAGCAGTCCTCTTCTTCTAAACGCGGTCAGTCGTGGCGCATCGCCCAGCGTCGTCAAGGGTGTAGCCGGTTTATGTTTCAAGCCAAAAGAACAGAAAATAGAGGAAATGAAAATTCTGCAATGTAAATATCTTATAGTAAATAAATTCCATTCTAATGTGTATAGAGGCATTGAACAACGCAAGCGGCGCTTGCCCCGCCTTTCCTTACCGCACGCTTCTGAAATTTGAGAGATTCTTAAAAAGAATGACTTTCTGTGTCTTGGCGGAAATTCAAATGTCAAATCCCGCGTTTTGTGTTAGATATTAATATGTGATGCAACTTTTTCGGGGAGCTTTATTAACGGTTAGTAAAGAATAAAGTTGTTCTCAAGAACATTGGTCCTTCTGCAAAATACTTCTGGCATAGTAGTCATACGGAGATTATAAAAATTAATAGCTCTTGACAACGAGAGATCATATTTTACATAGATATTGTTCATGATGTATCATTTATGTGATCCATACTATAATAAATAATAAGAAAGGTAAAGTGCTCCCCTGTGCTTTGCACCACGCCATGAAGGCGTATCTCGGCCGAAGCTTGGAGTGATGTGATCAGCACCACGCCGCCGGCCGCATTTACCTCCCAGAGTTTCCTCCAGGTATCCACTTTATACAACACTGGGCGAGCGCCGGAGCCGCATAAACAGGTGGAAAAAGTCCCGGTTCTCTCAGCCGGGAATCGAACCCGGGCCTCTCGCATGGTAGTCAGACGCCATACCGACTTTTTGATATATATAAAATAAAGAAATACCCCTATTCGGTGGTATCCCCCGTCATTCACACACATTTTCTCAACATTCGTACATATCAGTTTTTCTCTATATTCTCGGTTTTCTAAATTTACGGACAACACAAACATCCAAGTCCCAGCCGGGATTCGAACCCGGGACCACTATGCTAACCACTCCTCCACGGAGGCCGACCACCGACTGAGCTACAGCGGTTACTATAAATAATAATAATAATACGTTAATGACAATAATTTTATAGCTAATTAGGCCTAACCAATTTTTCAGGAGGGAGTAAAGTGACCTTTGGGTCAAAATATTATGGTCACCCTACTTTAAGAGCAACATCAAATCGTACTTGACCATGTTTTTATGTTTAAATTTTTGCAGCTTTTAAAAATTAAGATATACTATTGATGAAATCCTACGAGCAATATTTGTATTTTCCTCAACCACTACAAATTTTTAATTCACCATGCTCCAAAAAACTTGTAAAATTATTGATTTTTTTTTTTTTTTTTTTTTTTTTGAAGAGTGACAATTGTCAATTCAACCTGTATGTGGAGTGAGTTGACGATATGTTCGGGGTCAGTTGACCTTTGAAATGGTTTGGAATATTTTATTTCAAACAATATACTGCCTTAAAATTACAGATTACAAAAATGTGATTTAATGAACAGCATAATATGTAACATAAATGTTCCAAACCAGGGTACGGAATCCCGGGGGAGGGGGGGAATTCCTCCCACCAACGATCTTGTCTTGAAATTCCCCCCACAAAATACTTCCAAGGGGGGAAGAGTTTTTGTTTTAACAACAAATATAAACAATTAGTTTGAGATTTGAATATACATGACTGGAATAATATCGAGAACATACAAAAAGTATTGTCTAAGGACACTAAACCCATCAATCCCCAGAACACAGAAATTAGACCGACTTGTTACTTCTTCTCCATTTCTCATCGTCTTTCGTTAGCAACCACGAAGTACATAGATATATTAATAAAACACGTAATAGCATTTATATGTGAATTTTATACATGAAACTATTATCATCTTAATATATCTTATTTTTTATCCCTCCTCCCTTATGCACATCATTGTTCATCTATTTGCAATTATACATTTTGAATGAAAGACACTTGATATAATATATTGTATATTTTATAAAATAATTTGAGACATTTAATGACATTATATATATATATATATATATATATATATATATATATATATATATATATGGGTCGGGTCATTCATTCCATGTCAAATCAGGCAGGAGTTGACCCTCATAGTCACGATGTTGATGATATTTCGGACACAGCTTTGCTTTGCTCCAAGACCTGTGAAAGGATTTTGCTGAAATATGATTATTACGAATTATATGATGGTTGTTCAAAATGTCATTTTTGAGCAACATGCTCTTTTCAATTAAGTATATCTCGGGAACGAACGAAGATACAGAAGCGTTCTTGAGCTCGTTGTAAAGGGGAAAAACGGTTGCATATTATGAGATGATAAAATGTTGAAACTTTGTAAAATTTGAACACGCTGTTCAAATGTTCAAATTTCAAGTTTGAACAGCTCAAAACATCCCCCCATCGATTTTTCTCATTTTTGAATATTTTTAACTACCATCCTTCCGCTTCATACTAATAAAGTTTTATCGAGTTTTTTTTTTATATAAGAGAGAAAAATGAATTTGAAATTTGTCCTGCATCAGCAATGAACTGAGCTATAATGAGACTTTTCATTTGTGTCGCGCTAGAGGATATACATTCGTACTGTTCAGGGACAGATGATATTCCTCTTGATAATTGCCTTTATTTTGCGCTGTAATTGCTAATTTATACGTTACTGTTTTCATATTTTTAGCCGCTAGGTGAACCTCAGAGCGCTTTATGAGGGGACAAGGCCCACCTCCAGAATCGAAACTGTGTCTCCCACGTGGCAGTCAAACGCCCTACCGAGTAGACTACCGAAGCCGTATTCTTTATTTTTATTTCATTTTGTCTTTATTTTTTTATTTTTGGTGATCTGGTGTCCCTTACTATCACTTCGCTTAAGAATGATTTAATACACAAGGATTCTCTGTTTATTTTTAATACACCAAATCGCCGACCTACATGACGCTGTGGTTAGCACATTGCGCTCCAACGCCAGGGGTCTCGGGTTCCCGACCTGGGCATGGATGTTTGTGAGTGTCCATTCATCAATTTCATCATATAATCACTCATCCCCGTCTTCACAAATTAGCCAAAAAGTGAACAAAAGTTGAAGTAAAAATAAAGCTAATAAAAAAATATTGTGAAATTTTATGTAAATAAAAATACTTTTCGTAAAATTTTCTTCCTCGCTTCGCTAGCAGTACCTGATTTTCTTAGTATTATCAAGTTCCGAACCGTAGCTGGGGGTGGCGAGAGTCGGCCTTGGGCGCCGAACGATCTAAATGAAAAGAGATGAATGGAGGTTTTTCCATTAATTCCGAAGAAGAGCACCCTGCCGAGATTTCTTCTTTGGAACCTTTGAATGTGGTATTCTGCGCCTTTTCTTTCTTCGATCTTCCATTTCTTGAAGGTTTACTCTTCCAACGAAGGGTTGGCACTTGTTACAAATAACACAAACTCCCGTTGCTTCGTAAAACACACTGAAAGGAGGTTCAAGCATTCCGTGGTCAAAAGCAGGCGGGCCATTAGCAGCACCCCTCCCTTCCTTCGCGGTTCTGCCGAAATGAGGGGGAAAAAACTCCAACCGCCGGGAAAGACCCCGTCCCGTGTAAAGGGTCGATTTTGACTTCGCCTGTTTATGGCATTTGGAATGAACATTGCCAAATTTAATGTAAATAAAACCAAATATCAAACCATTTGTGAGAATGAAAATTTGAATGAATAGATTATGAAATAAACCTTTGAAAAGTGTCCCATAAAAATTTGAAGGTCGTAAGTCCAATAGTTACGGAGAAGTGGAATTGATTACTTCTTTCAGAAGTAAACGGGGAAAACTCGGGAGACGAACGCGAGAGGTATCATTTCTTCTTAAGTATTCAGTTAATCTAAAATTTAAATTAAAACTTCTAACAAACATACTATCGTTTGATTCGGGAATATTTTGTGGTGATCGGCACAAGAAGAGAAGTAAAATAAAGTAAATCAATAATAACGATAATAATAATAATGTTACAATAACATTATTAACAACATTATTATTAACATTATTTTATTAACATTATTATTATTATTGGTACGATTATCCTGGTACTTGCCTCCCCCCCCAGACAAAAATTCGTGTTTGCGCCTCTGGTCGTAACCAAGACAAAGCCTACATCACGCAGGAAGTCACAGCACGGAGTTTACGGGTTGTTTTTAAAGAAATCGTTGACGCACGACATCAAACTATGGTCAATGGATCCGTCTCTCCCCCAACCTTCCCTCGCTCAAGGACGACTGGTCCTCTATGCCTCGCAAGAAGGCATCCCTTCTGTCCCGCAGTCGGGTTACGTTGTGTATAGTTGTGTTCTCTGCCCACTCCCACTGCCTGAAGGTCCCCTTTTGCAGGGATATAAAACCTGTTTCGTGCAAGGCCTCATCCCCTTTTGCAAAGAGAATGAATCGGATTTTGTCAACCCTCGCGGTCTGAAAATTCTGTGACGTCATCGTCACATCGGCTCGAAGAACTTGCCTTCCTGTGATGTGTTCACGTGGAAGCGTATAGAAACAGGAACATCAGTGCAGGCCCGTAGCCAGGAATTCTTTGTATGGGGGGCGAAGTCAATCCTAGAGGGGGCAAATTTTTAATATATTGTGTCGCATTGGCAGGGTACATAGAAGCACTTGCCCCCTCCCCCAAAAGAGATAGTAACAGAAAAGGGATGATATCTTGAAACTGCAACGAACAAAAAAAAACTTCGAGCAACATCAAATAGCAATATTACGATAATGACTTTTCCAGATTGCCAAAGAATATAAAGTTTAACATAAATAGGCTAATAGGGACTGTATCTACTTGATATTTACAGGCCGATAATGTTAACAGACGATTAATATATACCAACAGCTTTGGGCCTCTCTGCAGAACTGATTAAGGGAGCCATTTATAAATCATGCTTCATAATGATTTCCTCTAGTTTCCAGTATGCAAGATCTTTACGCACAAAGGAATCTAACGAGAATCCAACAACACCATTGTGTTGTGTTATGCAAGAAGAATCGAATTAATTAAATAATAATTGTTACATATTATCTACACTTTGATGAATTCTGTAAAAAATTGTAATACATTTTTGTACTTGCTAAAACATTAAAACATGGGTCCCTTAGTTCACCACGGACTCTATTTCCTTCAAAGGGGAGACTCTTGCATCACTACAGACAATGTTTGCCTACTGGTTACGTTAACCATTTTGCAAAATATTGTGTGAATTGTTCAGTATTATATTGCTATTTGAAATACACGTTTTGACACCTGACAAACAAATAGGAATCCCTCGATTGATCAATGACTTCTTGGATTACAGTGTCATCATTAATATTTCATATTAAGTTTCATAGAAAGAAATAGTTTTAATAGGGCGGGGCGCCATGGTATTCTCTTTAAGATTTCTTTTTTTTTTTTTTTTTCATATGTATCGTTTGGCTGCCAGGGCCGACTCCCGTCGCCCCACAGCTATTTATGGCTCTGAACTTGTTCTATAAGAAAAGCAGATATTGCGAGCGAAGCGAGCAAGAAAATTTTACGAAATGTATTTTTATTTGTATAAAATTTGATAGAAAAATGCAAGGAACACGTAAAAACTAATTCCATCATGAGTATCCAATTGTCCTGCTATTCTTAGATTCTCCTAGTCTTGTTTTTTTACTTCAATGTTTGCTTCCCCTTGAATGGACTTCCGTCCAATGTCGGGGGAAGGGGACAATGCCCCCTGCCCCCTGTAGTTGCGGCACTGTATATGAGTGTCTCTTCATCAATTTCAGGTCATCACTCATTGTTGCGATAAGCTAGATGAGGCAGAAAAGCAACGCTAAGTAACAAAAATCAAATATCCACTCCCTCTCTCTACCATATGATTCATATGATATGAATCAATATTACCAAAAGGTAGACTTGGGAATCAAAAATTTATGCAGTTCGAAGTTCATACCAACACATCAAAGAAAAACATCCGAACACATTAGGGAACTTTAATACAACACTACTCAAAATGCCACAACTGTTCTAGATATTGAAAATTGCGAAATCATTTCCCGAAGTCTGAATCTCGAAGAGAATCCCCCCTTGCATCAATGATTGTAAAATAGAACTAAAAATACACAATATTGCAGACTGCAAACTTCTGATGTCTGCCTCTCTACACAACAAACACATTCATTTTTGCAAGAAGAAAATTGGAATTTTACAAATTTGAAAAATCGCCGATGTTATT
This sequence comes from Lepisma saccharinum, assembly GCF_977018435.1. Taxonomy (NCBI): domain Eukaryota; kingdom Metazoa; phylum Arthropoda; class Insecta; order Zygentoma; family Lepismatidae; genus Lepisma; species Lepisma saccharinum. The sequence goes on along the minus strand of NC_139236.1, from coordinate 16,644,662 downwards.
TTCGTAGCTTATTGTAAGTTCACATTTAAATATTTCATAGTTCGAGGAGGGGCATGCCCCCCGTTGTCCCTCCCCTGGGTACGGGTCTGCCCATATTATATAATATTGCCTAAAATACCAATTTTTCTATTATTTTTTATTCATCTTTATTTCTTCAACTCAGGTTTAAGTACATTGTAAATGCATTTATGACCTAATACATGCAAGAAAATGCCCTATAAACTTAGAAAAATGACCTAAAAATTCTGAAAGATTTTTAAAACAAATTTATAAACTACCAAGAGAAATTCAAATTACAAATCAACGTTACAGTATCTATCACATGCTCATTGCGTATGGTGGTAGTACAAGTAAGAAAGTTCACTTTTTGTCATCTTTTACACTTTAAGTAGTGAGTTACAGTACACTAGGGATGGCCAAACGGATCCGGATCCGAAAAATCCGGATCCAAAAGTTACGGATCTGGATCCGGATCCGAAAATTCCGGATCTGAAAGTTTCGGATCTGGATCCGGATCTGAAAGTTTCGGATCTGGATCCGGATCTGAAAGTTTCGGATCTGGATCCGGATCCGAAAGTTCCGGATCTGGATCCGGATCCGAGAGTTCCGGATCCGCGGATCCGGATCTGGATACGGATCCGAAAATTCCGGATCCGGGTCTGAAAGTTTCGGATCTGGATCCGGATCCGAAAGTTCCGGATCCGAAAATTTCGGATCCGGGTCCGAAAGATTCGGATCTGGATCCGGATTCGAAAATCCGGATCCGGATCCGAGAGTTTCGTATCTCAATCCCATTATAATATTACCACAACTTAAAAGGAATTATGATCTTCTATTACAAAGAAATTTTTCGTTAGTCCAACAAGAATTTTTTTCAAGTGTTGTTCCTAAAATACTTTGCTACGCATCGGCTAACACACTCGTGCACACATGTCAGAGGTGATTTTGTAAATGCCATTGAAACGAATATGTATTCATTCCAGTGGCGTACGCAAGGGGGGTGTTACGGGGTTTAAACCCCCCCCTTGAGCTTGTGGAAAAAAATGGCCAATTTTCACAGTCAAACATCTGGGACAATAATATTACTATTACTACTTCTACTACTACTACTACTAATAATAATAATAATAATAATTTGAATTATTATTTCCATGCAGCATGGAGAAAAGCAGAGCATTCCAAACACATGCGTCTTTCAGATTGATGCCTTGAAAATAAACACGAGTTTATGAGGTTAGGTTAGGATAACTATGATTTAAAAGAGAAAAAAGTTGTTTTGTATCTCAGTTGCAACAATGTTCAACACACTGGCGTTGAAATGTCTCACCTCGTTGACCAGGCAATTATTTCGTAACAAAGAAAAAAAAATGCTCTCGGGATTTGATAAAAATCGAATGACTAGAAAGTAATTTCGTTCTATTGTTTTCATAAATACTATATTTATGTAGATCTCTACTACTTAATAGTAGTAGTAGTGGTATTAGTAGTATTATTAGTATTAATCCAGCTAATTAATTAATTATAAGTATTATTAATTAATTGTGATTATTATTATTTAATTAAAGTATAATAAAACAATGGTAATGTGAATTTGGAAAAAAGTTTTAGAAATAACACCCCCCTTGATGAAATCCTGCGTACGCTACTGATTCATTCGAATGTATTGGAAATGAAAACACACATGAATGTGAGACATTCCATTCCAGGATGAAACCTTTAACACATATAACAAGATAGAAATGTTATACAAAAATTATACAATTGTTCTACAGTTACAGTTCTACAAATTAAAATAAAACATTATAATATATGCAGTGTTAAATAATTACAAGGGAGGTTATCTAAGTATCCACCTCCGATTTCCATGAAACTTGGCAGGTGTATAGTGGGGCCCAAAGGCAGAATTACGTGTTTTTTTGTTTCAGCTAAAAAACTGTTTTAAGGGGCAAAAACCCCTCAAATGTCAAGATGAAGACAAATTGAAGTGAGGATCTGACCCCTGTGTCCCTCTCCGATTTCCATGATACTTGGCAGGTGTATAGTGGGGCCCAATGGAAGAAATACGTGTTTTTTTGTTTCAGCTAAAAAACTGGTTTAGAGGGCAAAACCCCCTCAAATGTAAAGATGAGGACAAATTGAAGTGAGGATCGGACCCGTGTCCCCCTCCGATTTCCATGATACTTGGCAGGTGTGTGTATAAACGGGCCCAAATGAAGAAATTCGTGTTTTTCTTTTGTTTCGGCTAAAAAACTGTTTTAGGGGGCAAACCCCCCCTCAAATGTCAATATGAGGACAAATTTAAGTGTTTAAGACTTATGTGTCCCCCTCCGATTTCCATGAAACTTGGCAGGTGTATAGTGGGGCCCAAAGGAAGAAATACGTTTTTTTTTTTGTTTCAGCTAAAAACTGTTTTAGGGGGCAAAATCCCCTCAAATGTCAGGATGAGGACAAATTGAAGTAAGGATCTGACCCCTGTGTCCCCCTCCGATTTTCATGAAACTTGGCAGGTATATAGAGGGGCCCAAAGGAAGAAATACGTGTTTTTTTTTGTTTCGGCTAAAAAAAACTGTTTTAGGGGGAAAACCCGCCTGAAATGTCACGATGAGGACAAATTGACGTGAGGATGATCTGATCCCTGTGTCCCCCTCCGATTCTCATGAAATTTGACAGGTGTATAGAGAGTCCGTATGCCCCTTGTTTCTTCCTATGCCATATTTACGTGGTTTCGGGGTCAGATCCCCACTTCAATTTCTCCTCATCTTGACATTTGAGGGGGGGGGATGAAAACACACATAAATGTGAGAAATTCCATTCCAGGATGAAACCTTTAACACATATAACAAGATAGAAATGTTATACAAAAATTATACAATTGTTCTACAGTTACAGTTCTACAAATTAAAATAAAGATCTGGATTTCGGATCCGCTAGGATCCGGATCTGACCATCCCTACTATACACCTGCCACGTTTCATGGAAATCGGAGGGGAACACAGGGGTCAGATCCCCACTTCAATTTGTCCTCATCTTGACATTTGAGAGGTGGTTGCCCCCTAGAACAAATTTTTTGCCGAAACAAAAAAAACACGTATTTCTTCATTTGGGCCCTGCAAGTTTCATGGAAATCGGAGGGGGAGACTTAGACCTCCCTTGTAAGTGTATTAATTAATTACAAATCGCGCACGCGCGCACACACTATATATATATGTGTGTGTATGTATATTATATATATCGGGTGGGCTGAAAAGTTCGTAGGCTGACTCATAGATGGCGTTACTAGAATTAAATCGATGTGATTTTTACTTAGTACTAACCTTCAAAATATACGTGTATAAATTTCACAGCTGCCGGATAATTAGTTCGTGAGATATATCATTGTGAGTGAAGCAGCTTTTGTTATTGTGAAAAAATGGATAAAAAAAAATCGTGTGTTAATAAAGCATTGCTTCTTGGCGAAAAAAAATACTGTTGAAGCCAAGGCTTGGCTTGATAAACATTATTCGGACTCTGCACCAGGAAAATCAACCGTTGAGAAGTAAGTGGTTTGCTAAATTTGAACGAGGCGAAATGAGCATCGAAGACGATGCACGCAGTGGACGCCCCAAAGAGGCTGTTACCGACGAAAACATCAAAAAAGTCCACAAAATAATTTTAAATGATCGTAAAGTGAAGTTGATCGAGATAGCTGAGACTTTAAAAATATCAAAGGAACGTGTTGACATATTGTGCATGAATATTTGAACATGCGAAAGCTGTGTGCAAAATGGGTGCCGCGCGTGCTCACAATCGATCAACAGCAACAACGTTTTGATGATTCGGAGCAATGTTTACCGATATTCAACCGTAATAAACACGAATTTTTCCGTCGATATATTACAATGGATGAAACATGGCTCCATAACTACACTCCAGAGTCCAATCGACAGTCAGCCGAGTGGACTGCACGTGATGAACCGAATCCAAAGCGTGGAAAGACGCAACAGTCGGCTGGCAAGGTTATGGCATTAGTATTATGGGATGCGCATGGTATTATATTCATCGATTACCTCAAAAAGGGCCAGACCATCAACAGCGATTATTACATAGCGTTGTTGGAGCGTTTAAAGGATAAAATCACGAAAAAACGGCCCCATTTGAAAAAGAAAAAAGTGCTGTTTCATCAAGACAATGCACCGTGTCACAAATCAATGAAAACGATGGCAAAATTATATGAATTAGACTACGAATTGCTTCCCCATCCACCATATTCTCCAGATCTGGCCCCCCAGTGACTTTTTCCTGTTTGCAGACCTTAAAAGAATGCTCGCTGGAAAGAAATTTAGCACTGATGAAGAGGTAATCGCCGAAACTGAGGCCTATTTTGAGGCTAAAGAGAAATCGTACTATAACAATGGCATCGAAAAATTGTATGACCGCTATAATCGTTGTATCGCCCTCGAAGGCAACTATATTGAATAATAAAATCGAATTTTGTCAAAAAAATATTTTTTACTTTGTTAGCCTACGAACTTTTCAGCCCAACTGTTATATGTATATTAGCTGGTAACAATATGTTATAAGCACATTGTTATTTTCCAAAGAAGCGCATGTGGGATGGCAAAACGGATCCGGATCCAAAAGCACCGGATCCGGATCCGAAAGTACCGGATCCGGATCCGAAAGTTTTGGATCCGGATCCGAAAGTTTTGGATCCGGATCCGAAAAATTTTAGGATCCGGATCCTTAGGATCCGGAACCAACCGGATCCGGATTTCGGATCCGCTAGGATCCGGATCTGGCCATCCCTAGAGTACACAACGAATGATTGTCGGTTTTTGGACAAGAGAGCTTTGTACACGGAAATTTTTTTCTCGACTTCCACCTACACAAGAGTAGCTTACTTGAAATGAACAATTCGCCTCTGCTCACAAAGAAGACTCATGCCCAGGCTCGAACCTGGAACCCCTGGCTTCGCAGTGTGTTATGTAACCATCCTACCATGTAGGTCGGCTAGTGAAAGATCTAGGACAGCTTACTGGCTCAAATTATTATCAAACACGATGAAAATGTGATAGTGTTTCACAATTATTATTTCGGTTAGAAAGCGATAAAATTTGTAGTTCGATAGGGTTACACTAAGCATCTTATGGAGTGTAAATATCAATTTCAAATCTTATGAATCATTTCTCTATGCAAACGCATCAAATATGGTAAGCAACATAGGTGTGTGTTATGATATCCATTTTATAAAGGAAAAGTTAAGTTTTAACCCTGACTGTTTGCATGATATCGTTTCAATAGCATGTTATATATTGCTCTCAGAATTTTAAACGGCAGTAAAAATAAATGACATTTGCTACTACGAAGCTTACAATGGGATTGCATCCATTAAGGACAGAAGATGCCTATTTTGATTGCTTGTAACATCGAAAGATGAATTAGAGGCGCAAATAGTGACTGAGAAAAGTTGCTTGCCTTGATGTCCTGCACACACTGTGAAAGTTGTCGATGTTATCAGGCGGCACCTTATGAATGTAGGTTCAAGAAAATGACAAGTAGAAAAAAGCTGCAGTGAAATAAATACGATTGAAAATCTCTCAAATTACATTCTATTTATTTTCTTATATTTATAATAATAAATTATGTCTGTAGCAGAAGTTGTCTGTTAAACCTACCTCAGGCACAACCTAATTTTTTGACAAATAATTATGTCAACTCTTCTGCTATGTAGTGGATTCTCCTAATTTTATTCATATATCTTAAGCCATTGTGTGACTGGTAAAAATTAGTATCAGAATAAAAATCCCTGATATTTGGGGTTTGTACTCTTCTGCTCAAAAAGTGGTGACGATAAGCTGCTCAGAGACTTCGTGCCGCTCAAATGGGGTAAAGCGAAGGAGGCCCCTTATATCTTTCGGTTTCGTACCATAGTCATTAAGGAAGGTATTTTTCAAAATGTAAAGAGGATACAGCATTTCCCTCGATAAAACTTGATAAAACATGAAATATTAATGATGACAGTGTAATCCAAGAAGTCGCTGATCAATCAAGGGATTCCTATTTGTTTGTAAGGTGTCAACACAATATTTTGCAAAATGGTTAACGTAGGCAAAGATTGTCTGAAGTGATGCAAGAGTCTTTCATTTGAAGCAAATAGAATCCATGGTGGAGTAAGGGACCCATTTTAATGTTTTAGCAAGTAAGTCTAATAAAATGTAAATGTTTACACAATTCATCAAAGTGTAGATAATATGTAACCATTATTATTTAATTAATTCTATTTTTCTTGCCTAACACAACACAATGGTGTTCTTGGATTCTCGTTAGATTCCTTTGTGCGTAAAAATCTTGCATACTGGAAACTAGAGGAAAACATTATGAAGCACGATTTATAAACGTCTTCCTTAATCAGTTCTGCAGAGAAGCCCAAAGCTGTTGGTACATATTAATCGTCTATGAACATTATTGACCTGTAAATATAACGTAGATACAGTCCCGATTAGCCTAGGTAGTCCGAAAAGGTCATTATCGAAATACTGTTATTTGATGTTGCTCGAACTTTTTTGTTCGTTGGAGTTTCATTCAAGATATCATCCCTTTCCTGTTACTTATCACTTTTGGAGGAGGGGGAGGGGGCATCTTCCAATGCAACACAATATATTAAAAATTTGCCCCCTCTAGGATTGACTTCGCCCCCCCCCCCTACTAAAAATTCCTGGCTACGGGCCTGCGTCACAGAGAAACTGGCTCTGGCGGGATTGTAAACACGAGAGTTGGGGGAAGAAAATGCCTGTAGGACCTTCAAAAGCGGGCCAAACCTGAATCAGATCCACGAGGAGTTTGGGCATCGGGGTAATGGTTGCGGTCGTAAACTTGGGAACATTACGACAGTGAGTGAGTCCTAACTCAAGGTTACCCCCGCCCTCCTCCTCGAAGCCAATGCGTCGCTATTTTTCCACAGAAGATTTGAATCTGAAACCTGCGAAGATTGACATAACAGCTACTGAAGGGAGCCACGAAAGCTCAATTGATCATGATAATTAGAGACAGTGGCGTAGTGGCCGCCCGGCAATGCAGGGTGTGGCATATTCTTTCTCTCTCTCTGCTTCTGAAATTTTATATAGCTTTGAAATTCAACAGGAAGTGTCGCTTATGAAATAATTTAATTTACAAGACAGAAATCCGGTTTCCAGTAACATATGATACGACATCTTCGATAATAAGCAGGGGCGTTCTGGTTCGGCCAGAGGGGACCGGCTAACTTAACATATGTGTCCCCTCCGAAATGCAGAATTAACTTCCTTGCTCGCAGGTGGACATCTATAGGAAAAATCCCATATCTCATAACTAGACCTCGGACTTTAGATACTAAAAATCCTGAAATAGGTCCTAAAAATCTTAAGTTAGGCTCGAAAAATCCTAAAATATGTTCGAAAAACCCTAAAATAGGTTCGAAAAACCCTAAAATAGGTTCTAAAAATCCTGAAATAGGTCCTAAAAATCTTAAGTTAGACTCGAAAAATCCTGAAGTAGGTTAAAAAAACTTAAAATAGTTCAAAATTTCTGAATACTGCTGATTAGGTATAGTCACCGGCAATGAAAATGGGACACATATATCCTGAAATATGCACTATCTTGCATAACGTTATGTGTGTTGCCTAACCCTACGGCGATGGCAGAACTCAACATTGGAAATTTGCTATTAAAATCCACTCATCGCCGTATAGTTAGACACCAATCTGTTTTCATGTTAACCACAGTAAAACTGCGCAATTTTGTCTGTGAGGATCATCTTATATTCTGAAAATCTTACAACAAAAATATAGTGAGTGGTGCAAACTTCAATGCTGAAATGTTAGTTTGCAAGGCGTGAATGCCACAAAGCATGGAAGTGACGCCAAAGTGAGCAAGACCACACAGATCAGACCACTTTGTATTGCACAGGTAACAGTGGAACCTAAAATAGGTTCTAACAAGCAAAATAGGTTTTTAGGCACTAAAAAACTTTTGTTGCGTTTTTTAACGAAACGCTGACATAACTTATTATTTCTTGCATGAATCCAGTATAGAAAGATCCAGTTACTCAACCAGTCGTTGCTTTGTTGCTGCACAATATAAAGAATTAAATTTGATAAATCATGAACTTTTATCACTAATTTTAATTTTACGTGTGGTATTTGAATGTAACTTCACATCAAATATTTTCAAGATGGCTCTAAGCCTTTTTATATTCAAATAAGAGCTGAAAAAAACTCTAAAATAGTTTACACCTGTTCCATGTTACTTCAAAGTGGTCCCAAAACTCAGTTTGATGTGGAGTCGAATTATCCCTTTGCCCTAAGGGTTCACAGCGTATGGGTTAAATGTTACCATTATTTGGGGGCATTTTGTGAAGTTAATTTTTCTTCCATATTGAAATTCTGTGGACATTTCCTTCTTTCCAGTGTGTTTTTATTTTATGATCTACAGTGCTCGAAGTGGATACTCCTATAGCTGGAATGCTTGGTCGAGGAGGATTGGATTGATTTGGTGTTTTAAGTCCACTTTATGCACAGTAAGGCTAATCGGGACTGGACCTACAGTTTAAAGTGGGATCCGAACCACTTGTGCCTTCACCGGGTATCGAACCCGGGACCCCTTGATTACAAGGCGACGACGCTACCGTTGCGCCATCGGGGAGGCCTCTTGGTCGAGGAGGGTCTTTGTGTAGATCAGCATGGAGACAATGAAGAAGTGGGGGATGCTTATGCAAATTATCCTAACAGGAGGGGATGGTTAATGGAAATGTACATAACTGGGGGGAAAACACCCCTCTGCACTCCTTCTCCACACCCACAACTCCAGCACTGATGATCTATTATTAATATAAACAGGTCTTGTTTCATGAAATATATCGAAAAGAAATGCTATTGTTGAAATTATTATTAATAATGTCCACTATTATTAAAATTGAAATCCTTTTCGGAATTCAGTCTTTCTGATCGACTTTCATTGAGTGACGAATTTTCAGTGAATGAAGTCCCATCACCGCCCTATTACCCGTCTTTCAAGGCTGGAGTTCCACCATATTTCCTTCTACTAGATTTCAATTGAACTTGTGATGCTGGGTTAACACTGGAAATCTAGAGGTCCAGTTCAACCCCCAAAACAGAAATGAGCACATTGTTGAACACATTAGTTACTATTAGTATTAGAAGGCTAATGTGAGGGGATTACTTTATATCATACATTTTAGTCCGATGAGAAGGTCCGGAAAAATGCAGATAGATACCTCAAAAATTTTTAGATCCAATTTGTGCAATTGAAAACAATATTGATTTATTAGTGCGCAATTAATTTCCCTGGACGCCATGGCATTCTCTTTTTACAACTTTTTTTAGATCATTCGTGCCCAATGGTTGGCTCCCGCCGCCCCTCTGAACTTGATGAAAACAAGAATAGCAGATAATGCGAGCTAAACAAGCAAGAAAATTTTACAAAATGAATTTTTATTTGCATAAAATTTGAAATCGAAGGGGTAATTGCTCGCATTAGCCCCTGTCCCCCCTGTAGTTGAGTCACTGTATAATGCAGACATATTTAAGCAATATATGTTTACTTTGGATACTTTAGGCTCACTGCCATTGTTAGTCAACCTTATTCTGCACAGTTGCTCGACTAACCTTGTGTTAATGCGAATACCACGCACCCTTCCCCCTTCCATCCAAACCGATTCTAAAGGCATAAGAGATAATGTTTTATTTCAACCCTATCGCCGCGATCACCCACAGGTAGGTAGAAACCCTATACATAATAACCAAAACTAAAAATCAATAACAAGTCAATCAAACGATAGTTTAAAGTGGGATCCGAACCACTATGTGCCTCCACCAGGTATCGAACCCGGGACTCCTTGATTGCAAGGCGAATACTTATTCACGGCGCAATCGAGAAGGCAGTTATAAATATCTGATACATAAAAAATATCAAATAAATTCCCTTATATGTATTAAATACTAATGTATTTTTACATGTTTAGTAATTTACTTTTATATTTAATAACATTATAAATATTAATCATATAGGCTCTTTCTTCTCAGTTGCTTGGTAGAAAATTTGAAAAGTTTCATGCACATACATAATATATATGTATAGTTTGTGTATGTCTGTGTAGACCACAATCTTCTTGCCCCCCTCCCAAAAAAAATCAATCTTCAATGATTTCGCGCCCTGGTAGGGTATGTAGCAGCCTGGCAAAGTCCTCATTCCGTAAATTCACGAACTGCATGAAATCAGAAAAAGACATATATTCCCCCCTCGTTTTCAGAAAACCTGTTTCACAACCCACCCCTGTCCTTTCTGTGGTGAAGGACACTCCAGTGGGACAATGAATCTTCCCCCCTATTTACTGCGAGCAGCAAAAGAAGACGGCCGTGCCATCTACTGGCCACCGATGGAAATGCAATTTCAAAGCGCAGCGAGGTTTAAATGTGGGGTAATCCTCTACTCCCTAACTCCTCTATGGTAGTAGGTAAATTTCAGCGGTGTTTGAAGGCGTGTTTCTCGAGAACCGAAACAAATATCGCCGAGATATTTTGCACGTCTCATGTTTGTGTCATTATCTGTAAAATGAATGGCTTTAAAACGTTTTTCATGTCAAAGTGGAAATGTCCAATGGACATCTCTGTGTGCGTTTGGCAGTCTGGACGGAAAAAAGTGCAAGAAATACGTGAAGACCCTTTTGTCCTGTTACTCTTAGATTCTGCTAGTCTTGCTTTTATTACTTCATTGTTTGTCTCCCCCCCCCCAGTGGTTGCGCCACTGCTGTGGACACCGGTGAAAACGAAACGCCAGTGCACCGCTGGATTCTGGAAAGCGCCTGATTTTAAAGTTTGTTGTGACGTATTTCCTGAGTTGTCTTGCTCGCCGAACGCTGTAAAAGGAAGAAAACTATTTCTAATCTGTGGAAGAAATGCTGTATCTGGCTGTACCTGGCAACACGCGTACGTGTCAAAATATTTTGCTTTCTTCTACTTTCTTCTCATTGATGACAGGACGGGTACCCGGTGTACTTAGCATATTGATATTCTCTCTTCTCGGAAGATTTTTGTTTAGAGGTACTGCTGTTCTCCCTTTTGCAAAGGTAAATGTGATGATTATAGTTGCATAACTCACAAGGATCAATATATTATTTTTTATTTTGTGGTTTTTATCTTACTATTTGAATGAGTTGTGTTAAAATATGCATCGGATACGAATTGTGTTGAAAAATTCGTAGGGGATGCTTCTTGGTATTTCTTTTTATAGATTTTCTTCTCACTTGAACTTTGGGGTAATTATGCGATATCGCCCGAACACCTCTTACGCGTTTATTTCGTTAATTTTAGCATTGATACTTACCTATTCTTTATTCCGGAAGATTCTTTAAGGTGAAGTTATGCCTTTTTTCCATAAAATAGTGTCAACTTTTCATGTTACGAGTCATTATTTGTCTTCCTTGTTTCGCTTGTGTAACAGACAATATGGCGTGCACTCGGCAAGGATCATCGCGCGTCGTGCTTGTGTTTTGTCGATTTGGAGTGGGTATGCAGTGTTTCAACCTTCTTAACCGAAAAATACCTACTTTCGTGTTCATTATGTCATCACAAACCATTGACGTATAGCCCCAAAAAACCAGTGACGGATAGCGCCACGAACCATTGACGGATAGCCCCACAAACCATTGATGAATAGCCCCAAAAACCATTCAAGATAGCCCCAAAAAACCATTCACGATAGCCCCACGGACCATTTCCGGAAAGGTTAGGTAAGCATAGTTAAAAAAAAAAGAAAAATAATTCTCGTAAAAAAAAAAGACACGTTTGGAAACACTGGCGAGACCGCGTGACTTTCGACGCTCGCGCCATCTGCAGGTACATAATGGAAACAACGGCAGAATGTTGTCGCTCTACAGAAAATGCAAGTTCCTTACATAAAAAGCTTTTGTTTCTTGTTCTGCAGCATTCTATGCTGAAGTTTTCAGTTTCCGCGAAAGAAAATACCTCGAAGAACTTCAACAATGCTACAGAAACTGATTTCAGTAAATAGTTTCTCCTGTAAATTTAAAGAAATCTGTTCGGGCGATATTGCATATTTAACGAACTTTGAACACAGGTGTTGGCCACTGTGCAAGTTCTGATTGTTTAATTTCAAATTGATCATGGGTCTAGTTCGCTGCATTTTTTGACTTTGCACTCGTGCGTCCATTTGGTTACACGGTGGGTAACTGTTCGATCTCCGGTAAACGGATTACTTCATTTTTACAGAAGAAACTACAAGTTTACTATCCTTCGGACACCTATAACTACTTCGTTTCTTCAATTTTTGACATTCGTACTTACCCATCTGGGTACTAGTGAAAACACATTTGATTCATTTATTTCCGAATTATTTACATTTGTACTTACCTTATATGCATAGCGGAAAATTTTTCAACTTGGGATTATGTTTTTTTCACTGAAAAAAGTGTAACTTTTTACATTACAAGTATTTATTGGTTGTTGCTAATTTGCTTTCGTTACACACAATATGGCGGTCAAATCTTGACTCACATTGTCTATCTTCAGCTGATATGCAGTGTTTCCAAACTTATGAACCGAAAAATGCCACACAAATTATTCACAAAATGTTTTTACGCAAGAATTGATCCACAAACCATTCACGGAAGGTTAGGTTAGGCAAACATAGAAAATTAAATTGAGGAAAAAAAACCTTCACACGTCATCTTGTAAAACTACCGCGTGGTTGCTACACTAACACTTATTAACCGAAAAATGATGGTTTTTTAGGCTAACATTGATCCACAAACCATTCATGGAAGGTTAGGTTCAGTTAGGTTAGGCAAATAAAATTAAATTGGAAAAAAACAAAAAACGCTCACACATCATCTTGTAAAACTACTGCATGGTTGCTACACTGACAGTGGGTTACATGTTCGAACGCATGGAAAATTTGATTTACGTAGTCGACGGTAATGGTGGCACGAGCTATCGTTCAATGGAGATACATGAATGTCGAAAATGACATTATTTACCGGCCAAATAAGTTGCACTAATGGAAAAAACACTATTCCCAGCTTCCAAAATTCCACAGGAACTCAATTCCGTAAGTACTATCCCGTCATTTATCCTATAAATTTGAAGAACTCTGTTTTCACTATATCTAACTGTTACCCCTATCTCCTTCACAGAACATTCCTTAAGGTGTGCTTTTTTTCATCAAAGTAATTGCAATTTTTCACATTACAAGTACTTCTTTCTTGTAGTCTTTTCACTTGCCTGAGACACAATATGGCACGTACACCTTTCCACATAATCGCGCGTCGTGCTTGTGTTTTGTCGATTTTCATTCGTTATGCAGTGTTTCAACTTTCGGAACCCAAGAAATACCTGTGATCAAAGCTCATCTGATCACATTTTTTTACTAACTTTTTCACATTGTTTTACGAAGAAAATTGTAATGTTTCGTGGTGCTATCCGTGAATGGTTTTTGGGGCTATCTGTCCTGGAATCGGTGGGAAATTTAAACTAAAAAAAAATTTTCGTTTGAAATTTTTGAGTCCAAATTTCCCACCGATTCCGGGCTCTACCCATGAGCTACCGCCCCCAAGCGCTGACGTGGCCCCGCCTCTGCTTCGCTCCGGCTTTCTCTATAGAGTCCCTGTTAATGGCATGTTTGAAATTGGCCGGAGTCACCTGCCCCCAAATGAGCCCCAAACTTTTAAATTTTGAAGAAATCCATTTCCAGGATACGGAAAACTTACCTGAATTTCACCACGCATCCACTACACGTCATGTTTCTAACTTTCGTTGCAAACATAGACAGTTCGAAACATGGATACCCAATGAACATGAAAAAAAAAACACACAATCACAACGCGTGATGATGTATGAAGGTGTACGCGCCAAAGGCTATTGTCCGTCGGAGAATTAATTTTCAACAATGAACATGGATTTCCTCTATCATACATTTCCACATCACTCAAAAACACCTTCCCGATGTTAGACAATACTACAGGAACTTATTACGGTAAGTAGTTTCTTCTGTAGAAATGAAGAAATGTGTCTGAACAATAGTAAACTAGTACCGAAACGACTTACGAAAATGAGTTTCTGTAGCATTGTGAAAGTTCGTGGATGTATTTTCTTTCATCGTTGAATCTATTAGACCCGGAATTCATGTATTTTTGAAGAGAAATATATTTCCGACGCACAATTGCCGTTGCTTTTACTTGCTTTCTCTACGTGTTGCGTACGTTTGATGACGTAACCCCTGTCAGTGTTTCCAACCAAGCCTTTGTTTTGCAAGAATATGAAAAAAACGAAATATACAGTCCTGATATTACTACGACCCCAAACTTTAACTATGTTTGCCTAACCTTAGCATGAATGGTGTGTGGGGCTATGCGGGAATGGTTCGTGGACCCGTAACCCAACCTTACCGTGAATGGTATTTGGGGCTATGCGGGAATGGTTCGTGGGGCATTTTTAGGTTAAGAAAGTTGGAAACACTGCATACCCACTCATGATCCACAGCTGTGCCTGCCATATTGTGTGTTACGGAAGCGTAAAAAGCAAGAACAATAATTAGTGTTAATGTTAAAAATTGAAATTATTTTCGTGAAAAAAGCAAAACCCCACCTTAAACAATCTTTCACAATGCAGAATAGGTAAATACAAATGTTAAATATTAAGAAATAAACTAGTGAGAGGTGTTGACCGGAGATCGAACAAGTAATCAAAAATGCCTGCTCGTGCAAGCTACATTTCAAAATATTTTCTCCGGTAAGTAATACTTAGTGAAGCTTTTGAACTGTGCTAATTACTTTCTCCAAGCTTCGAACTTACACCCATGATTATTTCCAGTATTCTAAAACAGTTCAATACATGTACAGTATAATATTTGCAATAAATCATTAAACAATTTGTAGATGGTGATCGTTTTTCTGTGTTCCTATATAAAATAAACTGACCATTCAACATTTGGAAAGTTTGGGTATGATGAGACTTCTTCGTTGATATTAGCTGAAGGGACAGAGATTTTGTCTTTTTTTGTGTTATTCTATCCACAATTTGCATTGAAAAAATAAACAACCAAAAAATGAAGCAATAGTGTGTTGTGGTGCAACCAGCAAATTGTTAAATTTAAATTGAAAACCAGTAGCTTTTTACAGTTTTACTTATTGTTGAAAATGTCTGATGCTCAAACATACAAGAAAACAAAACTATTATTATTACAGTAGAAGTTTATATGTTCAACATATAACAAATTGTAATATTACTTTTTTATTTCATTTTTCTTTTATCCCCCTCTCTCTTACAGCATTTTTCAGATATCATGTAAACATGACGTCACACCATTCAGTACATAGCCCTCTTCATGACACAACTTTCAAAATATTTAGACTGCTACCCTAATCTGCCCGGTTTGCAAAATTTGCTAGAGTTGCAAACAAGTCAGCTTTTTTGAATGGATTTTTGCCAAATGCGGCCGACCTATTGCACTTGAAACTTCAGTTGTGAATGTATAGGTTAGATTGCCATGTTTTTCAAGTACCCATATAATAGCATCCCCCCCCCCCCCCATCTAAGACATTTTTTTGCTTTGAACGGCGGCTGCGGAACGGCTTGCGTTCGATCCCGGATTCAGTGTCCAGGAATTTTCAGCCTGTGTATAGGGCTGGTGGCAACCCACCATCGTGAGGAGATTGGGGAGCTGCGAGTGAGTAGTGTGATCCTGTCTCAAAAATCTCCTATAACGGCTGGGGGTTCGATGTGCTGACCCCCACGTCACCCCATTACCTGTTGAAGAACTTCATCTCTAAGTAGGATTGTGGAGGTAGACTGGCATTTGGAGATAGGCCAAGGCCCTTCAAGGGCTGTCGTGCCTCGGATTATTATTATATAATAGCCCAGTCTGCTGCACTTTTTGACACTACGTGTAGTGCAGGTACCTGCTATTGTTAGCATGGGAAATGCAAGTAAACTGTTCAACCAAGGAAATGCTGTATACAAATACAAGAAGAGCTATGTTCAAGTTCAGAGGGTTCAACAAATGCCTGCCTACTGCTTTCTGCATTCATTTGATTTGTTAGTGCATAACCCATGACCACACACCACACTGTACTGCTCCAGAACATAGTGCAAATGTTGTAAAGTAGACACAGAGAATCAAAAAGTGTAGCGAACTAGATGGGAAAGTAAGATAAATCAAATTAATCATCCTCTCTTACCATAAAATATGAAACAAATGCTTATGTCAAAATAATAAATGTTTCATGACAGTTGAAAACTTTATCAATCACAATATACACAGTCCGTCCAGTGGGAAAGGTGATTAATGAGAAATGAAATTCAAGATGATGTGGACTGGTAGTTTACAATAACGTTTATTCAAAATAGACACCTTGTGAGTCAATACATGCACTGAAGCGGTTGTAGACCTTTGTGAAGTAGTCTTGGTACTCCTGTTTCGGAATTGCCTCCAAAATCGCGGTCGAAACCTTTTGGATGTCTAGAATGGTGCCGAAACGCATTCCTTTCAATGCCAATTTCAGTTTTGGAAATAGCCAGAAGTCGCATGGAGCTAAATCTGGAGAATATGGGGGTTATTAAGCTCCACTATCCCTTTTTTGGCCAAAAAACTGGCATACCAACCTGCTCTTGTGCATGGGTGCAACGTCGTGCAACAGAGACCACGAGCCCTGTTCCCTATATTCAGGCCGAACTCTACGAATCCTGGCCAATAGACGATGCAAAATATCCATGTAATACTCAACGTTCACAGTGTGACCGTCTGGAGTGAATTCCTTGTGGATGATGCCTTTGGAATCGAAGAAAACCGTGAGCAGGATTTTGATTTGGCTCTTCTGCATGCGCACTTTCTTCGATTTTGGAGACCCTGGACCATCACGAAATCTTGCATACCACTGAAACACCTTCTTACGACTCAATGCCTCACTACCGTAAACAGTTTGAATCATTTGAAATGTCTCTGTTGCACTTTTACCCAATGTGAAACAGAATTTAATGTTGGCACATTGCTCTGTTTCCGACCGACGTTCAGCAGGTACTGTCAGTCACAAGATCCGTATGTGTCGACTGTTGACGCTAGTGCTTTGCAACTTTGCCTGAAGGAAGTGTATAAATGTGTCGCTACGTAGTACATGTACTTCTCCATAGATGTCACTTCTGGTTCTGTGGCAAAAAAGTCAGTTACGTTTCCTACTGGATGGACTGTGTATATATATGCAGAAGTACACCTATTAAATACCTTTATATACTTTATTTGATACTACAAAGGAGATTATCATGTAATTTAGCCCATAGAGCCCAAAGGTATTCTTGTTGGAAAACGATCTTTTGGATTGAATTTTTTAAAATGAAAAAATTTCTCCTCAGTAACTTAACCCATTTACCTGCAGCTTTATTGATGCTTTGGCAGCTCCTGAGAAATATTTTTGGTTATATGGAATTAGAGCCATGTTGGTCTAGTCGGTAGGGTGACTGCCATCTGGGAGGCTTGGTTCAATCCCCAGAGTGGGTGGTTTAAGGTTGGAATTTTTCCAGATTTATCCCACTCATAAAGTGGCTCAGGAGCTCACCCAGCCTCAAATCAATGGGTACCTGCGAGTAACTCTGGCAGCCAGAGCATGGTGCTGATCATATCACCTCCAAATTGGCATAGATCAAGAATATGGAAATGTAAAGGTGCTTGTTACTAGATTTTCAATGGAGTTTTCTGAACTTCAGTTGAGAAGACTAAAACATTGAATATAATTATCAACTTTAGAAATAGTTTGAGAAAGAATGGTATCACTGAGGGAATATTTGGTGTGTGTTAAAGTGTAGGACTTTTCTAATTTACTTTTTTGTCAAATTCAAACATTGCAATGATATCATACTTCGTCCCTGCCCGAAACTGTCCAATCAATGGCGGAGCTTCTCCTTGCCTCATCCACAGCCCTGGCCCTCCAGGGTTGCCACACTTCTAAGTTGCCCAGTTGGCACTTCATACTTTGTACATATGTGGTATATTGTGTACAGATTTTTTCCTTTTGCATTCATTATGAATGGCATTGAGGAGCAGCGTCCTACGTGTGGTACAATAGCAGGTGGAAGTGATGGTGGTGCACATGCCTGTCGAATGGACATTGCAAAACAAAAGTAATATAATCATTGGAAACGTTTCCAAGTTTTTCAGAAATCTTGCATATAACGAAGAAGCAAGGAAGAACATCAACTTTGCACAAGTACAAAAACTGCTGGCGGAAGCTTTTGGGATTTTCTGTACAACGTATTAGCAGTACTTGGGCGCGGGTGTGAATGTTGTCCGAGTCACCAAAAGAGAGTTACAAAATTGAACGCAAAAACACTGAACTGCACGATTTTAACATTTGTTTGCTTTAGTATCAGTGGTCTCTACAACGATCAGCAGCTGCTGTCTCAGTTTCACCATCATTTTTGTTAATAATTGTTTCCCCTTTTGTTTATTCAGCAATTTTCAATTTACATTTTATAACTACTTTCCTGAAGTGTAAACATAATATAGTATCCCCTTAATTTGATTCCGCATTCCCCTCAGCAACCCTAGATGATTAATCCTCCTGCCGCCACTGTTATGGAGAGAGATTGTGATGATTCTTACTGTGGACCAAGTACAAATATGTGGACGTATGGGAAATATTTTGTTTCCCCCGTAAATAAAAGTAGCCGGGAATGCTGTACTCAAATGAGTGCAAGATCGATGCACAGCAAAATTTGTTCAAATGAAAAATAAAATGTAGCTGAAATATCACTCTAAATGTTCTTAAAATTAATTTCAATGTTTTATTACAAAGTTTCTTGCTGAAAGTTTTTACGTGATCAAATAGAATGTGAGTTAACCAGCGACTGTATTTTACATTACATAACCCAAACATTTTTGCGAATCTTGAAACATTTTACTTTTTTACTTCACATGCTATTACATTTTGTGTATAAATAAATATATAGTGTAGACATCTATGAACCTTAAGAATGTGTCACTATTTTTTCCAACACTCTTGTGTCACTGCTTTAATTATTTTTTACAGTTTGAAGTAAAAAATAATGATTTCCTCATGAAATTCATGGAAACATGTTTTTATTTTTTCCTGAATGGCCAAGAAAGTATTTCAGTGTAAAAATTACATAGTAATGTTCTTTATGTTAAGTACTACCTTCAGTAAAAAAAATCCCGGAATTTGGCTCGTAAAAGTCCCACATTGGAGGTATCGAGAATTCATTTTGTCCGTAGGATGGCAGCACTGTACTGAATGACCACGCAGAGGGGTAGAGTAATATCTCCATCAATTTGTGCACAGTCGCTGTTTACGTTAGTTGTGTTGACGAGTGTCCTGCGATTTGCAGACAAATATCGAGCAAAGAATTTGTTGGAAATTTTGTGTTGCCAACGGACTGTAATGTGCTGAATCATTGAAAATGCTACAAAAGGCCTTTGGTGATTTGTGTCTGTCGAAAACACAAGTGTATGCATGGTACAAGGCTTTCAAAGAAGGCAGAGAAGTTGTTGCTGATTTGTCCCATTCTGGTCGACCTTCCACGTCGATAACTTAGGAAAATGGTGCCTGAAAAATGGCGTGTGTGTGTGAGAGAGAGGTGGCTCGTGAGCTTGACATATCACACATGTCCGTTCACAAGATTTTGACTGATGTGTTAGGCATGAAACGTGTCAAATACAAGAAACTTGTTCCGAAGGAGCTGAATTTCCTGCAAAAAACACATCGCAGGGATGTTGCTGGAGACATGATTTTGCAAGCCTCTAGTGACTCAACCTTCATGAAACGCATCATAACTGGTGATGAGACATGGGTGTATGAGTATGGCATTCAAACAGGTCAACAATCTTCGGAATTTCACTTCGGAAATGAGCCAGAACTCAAAAAACCACACCAAAGTTGCTCAAAAATTAAGGTCATGCTCATTGTTTTCTTTGATTATCGTGGTGTTGTGCACTCAGAATTCCTTCCAGTGAGACGAACTGTAAATGAAGAGTTTTATGTCGCACGCGGCGACTCTTGTTCGGGAGTTTTTTTAACCAAAAACTCAACACATGTTCTCGCCTAGGTGCCAGATCTGAAAATCAGTCGCCAGGAAACCACCTACTAGCAATTGTGCACACTAGGGGTGTGCAAGATCCCGAAAAGTTGGCATCTGGAAAAAAAATTCCGTTCTGATCCTGACTTCAGAAAATGACTTCCCGACTTTTTGGGATCCTGAGCAGTCGAGAAATGCCGAATGGTCATTAATTCTGAACGTTTTCTGCACTGTAAATGTCTGGAACTTATTGGAAATGATAAGTTTTTGTACCAGAAATGCAAAAACAATCATTTAAGGTGAAAATGACGTGTAGAACTCAAAATTTTCAGAGCTTCAGGAAATTTTGATCATTTCCCGTCCCGAATATCGGGATTTTAAAAATTTCCCATCCCGACCAAAAAAAAAAAAAAATGTCCCACACACCCGTAGTGCATACTGTAAGAAGCTGGGCCGGCCCCCTGTGGCACATTGAGCTACGACAGCAGGGGTCCCGGGTTTGAATCCTGGCATGGGCATGGATATTTGTGAGTGTTTATTCATCATATCATCACTCAATTCAATCTTCGTAAATTAGCCGAAAGTGGCATAAAAAGCGAAGTAAAATAAAGGAAATCAATAAAAAAATCAAACAATCTATAAGAAGCTGAATCATATGAGAAAGCGGAAAGTGGGGGAGGGGGGGGGGAACAAAGAGTAAAAAATTGTTACTGATTCTATGGGATGTTCACAACGTTGATAAAAAAATCATTTGCTAACTAACTTACACTGTACTGCAATTTGAACTTATAATCTTCATTATTTCGTACATGCAAACGTAAAAAAATGGCAATATTACATCAAAAGATCACAGTCACCAGGCTGAAATTTTTAGTCACCATGGCGACCTGGTGACCCAGATTTTTCAAGCCCTGATGATGTGTTTTATTCACAAATACTGGGTACTTTTTGTACGTAGTAGTATTTTCTAACATTTTTTCGGAATTATTATTAAAATTTGAATTTGTTGCTTATTGGCAACACTAGGTGGACAGTTTTCGTGGCAGGGACTCTATGAGGTTTTTATTTACAAAAAAACATATACAAAACTACTCAAGTTATGTGCATGTTTACACTCTGTAGATATATTTAATAAGCCTACTAAAATCTGGGAAAAAATATACATTTCCAGTGCAGCTCTGCTTCTTTTGTCTAGCTGTGAATTAGATGTCAAAAGTTCTGTTTTCAATTTAGAAATGAATGTATTTTAACATTAGGGAAATAATAGCATGGGAACGAAAAAAAAAAAATATGCAACAAGCCTTGGACTATAAATCTGTAAAATATGTATGTAATTATGTCATAAAATTTAGAAATTGTGATAATTGAAAATATGTCCAAAAAATGCAAAAACATTTCCAGCAAAGCCATAAATATAAACAACAGTAGATACTTTCAAATTTCTCATTATATGGGAATATCGAATATAGGGTAGGGATGGGGTATTAAATGAAGTCAGAATTTATTTAACCTGAGAATGTATTGGGAAAATACTGAAAATATAATGAGGTTCAATGCAATTATCCTAAGTTTCATTTACTACTATGGCACATTTACACCTTTGTGGAAACCATAGTTGGTAGCTTGCTACAGCTCTGGTAAATCTAGGCAATCAATACACAAACACCACTTTTTAAGGCAGATCTTAATTATGTAGAATCTGAAAACAGCCCACAAAATTTTTGTCAGAACATGTTACACTAAATACGTTTCTGTTTCACAATGCACTTACAATCTTGCAAGTTCCTGTTCATGACATTTTATTCACTCACACTGTTACACAGTGATTCGTGCCTGGCTTAAACGACACGTGATCTTGAAACTCCCATACTTGATTGCCGATCAAGTAGGGGCTGTAATGTACCGAATGTTATTTTTACTTTTGACTTGATTGTTGTGAGAAGGATAGAGAAAGGTAAAGAAATGAGAACAATTGCAACTTGTTTAATCTGTCAGGTAGTTCTCGTGTCTGCACAACAATGGCTAAGAACATTTTTCCGCAATAATGTTCACGTGGCTATCAATTGTCAGCAGGATAAAAAATGGGGTTATTATTGTTCTGTACTAGTAGGTAAGAAAAGATAGCATCTGCTTTTGATTTATTATCTTCATCTGTAATTTCCTTATCCTGCCATTGATAATATAAACTAGCTGTTGTGCTAAAGATATGAAGAATAAGTTATAAAATAACCATTTATATGCAAGACAAGTACGAAATTATACAAAAATATGTCTTATTACAATAAATATGTTGTAAATACTTGAAATGTGCCTATGTCAAAATATGCCTTATCAAGTTCGTTTATTTCGGCTGATTTTCATGAGATACATAAGGATATCACCCCAGTATTCGATCCGATGCCAAATAAAAAATATGTTATAACATGAAGTCCTGGGCCCTATTAATTAATGTATTTGTATTGATTTCAAACAGTTGAAGAAAGAGCCCAACCAAAGAAGCCATGGGGTGAAATAACTTTTTTCCCCTTCTTTTTCAAACTGCTTTCCACTCTAACTGCAGACCATGAGTACTAGCAAGCAAAAACACAAATCTTTTTCTCCTTTGAAAAGTTAAATAATTCCTTAGAATAGTAGCATGGTAGACCAATCTGTGTAAAGGAGTGCAGATGGCTAAAATGACTATTGTGTGTTCAGGGTGAGTTAAACAGAATGAAACAACTTTACGCAGTTCTTATGATGTAACTATTTATGATAGGAAATCAAACAATCCATAAGACTCTGGAGGTTATATTCCCACTTGGTGTGGCAAATGAGTGACCTGCAGAAGGTGCATTGTTATGTTGGAGTTTGCACAGACTGATTCGATCACAATTGTGCAGAGACATTTCCGCATTTTGGTAGTAATCCACCAACTCGTAAAAACATGTACCATTGATGAGCTGCAGTTCATGACTTGCAAGGTGAGTGGATTTTTGTGGGCTTCATGCGAACACTTCTAATTCTGTTCACAGACTCACCGGGTACATGCAACCAACCAGTGCTTTCCTTTTACACACAGACTCAATCTGTTTAAATGTTTTGTATGAACACTAGATGTTGTGTCGAGACTGTGGACTACTACCAAAACGCATGTGCCATTGTGATCAAATCAGTCTGTGCTAACTCCAACACACAATACAACTTCTGCAGCTCACTTAATCATTTGCCACACTAGCGATCCTAGCAGAGCAGCAGGAAAGGGCACCAAGTGGGAATAGAACTTCCAGAGATTTTCGCTATATTGATGCCTTGTTTAATTTTCTATCATAAACAGTTACGCCATTATAATTGTTTAAAGTTGTTTCATTGTTTTTTACTTTCCCTGTAGGTCAAGTCAACACAGTATTGATTCACTTTGATAGTTTTCACTTCACTCCATTCCTGTAGTTTCACAACTATTGTATGAACTGGGAATCCTTTATACCAATGAACTGTGTATCATTTTGCACCTTCTTCCACTCTGCAATCTCAATGGTGTAAATTTTTACGAGAATGTATCATGTAGGCTAACCTTTTTGTAAATTAGTGTAAACACAAATATATGTATATATTTATAGTATACCGGGTACATTTGAAGTGTGGATATGAATTGTCACAAGCACATCCTCCAGACCGTATCTTTCACCTCATTTCAGTTGGCGTGGTGATGTGGGATATTACATGCACAGCCATAGGGTTGTAAGTAGGAGCAAAACACAGTACAAGAACAAACCAGTAAAGCTTGTTCTACTTTTCACATTCCCCACTTCATCTTATTCAGCATCTGGGTTTGGTTGCTTGCTTGCTTTCTTTTCATTTTCCCATTATTTATTATATCGTGATTGCTGTCTTTCCACATTGTTCTGTTCTTTATACTTCCACACATGTCCTTCAACTTTAGCTTCAATGATTTGTTTCCTTTCCTCTTTGCTTGGCACCATGTGTTTCTGTCCTTAGTAAATATTTTCTTATTGTGTTAGCCTGTAGCACTTATGTGACTGAATTTCTAAATTGGCCTGCTTGATACTTAAAAGAGCCTATCCTGACTTACATGCCTTAAATAGCATTCTGGGGAACATATATCCTGCAGTAAAAAAAAAATAGTTTGCAAGTGAAGTTTGTATATTCAGACTTTTTAATCCATGCTCATTCTTTTATATTACAGAATTCTTCACTCTCTCTTCTGTGATCAGCCAGTAACCATGCCGAAGATAAATTATCGAGACCGACTGGAAGATGGAGAGCTTGATCTTAGCATGTCAGAGTTGGAAGATGTTCCAGTCAAAGAAATTGTAAGTGAATATGTCTTATAATTAAGGGGACAGTAAGCAAAGGCACTTCCAGTGATTTCTACAATAATAAAATGAAGTTGTAAAGAATAATAATTTCTAGTTTCCTGTTCTTGTGTATACACTTGACACCATTAGTGATTTGTTTTGTGTATACTACTTGTAGTAGTCTGGAAATGTTAGCTGTTATAGCCACCTTTTAAAATTAGTATCAATGAAGAAAAGTTCAACGTAAGTGTTTCCAGTTGGTAGATGTATCCTGTGAATGGAATTTTTATGATTTTTTTTTCAACTGGATTATCTATCATGAGAAAAATTCAAGGATAAAGCGTGAGAACATAACAATAGATTCAGGTTACAATGGTGGTCTGAAAAGTTCTCAGCCTATCAATGGAAGAATGAATTAACAATTTCCAAGTAGTTTTTATTTTTCAACATAATCTCAATGTACAGGGTTGTGTAAAATTCCGTTTACAACTCGGATGTCATTTTCACAGCCAATAAAGAATACTACTTGTGTACGTGTGTGTCATCATACACCTCTTGCACATGTTGTCTGTGTCCCCTCTTCTCTGGGGAATCCCCTTCTGCAGCCTGCTTTTCGGACACTTCCTGGCGAAATGTTCTTCATGTGCTGTGACCTCCGTCATTTTCCTTTGTACCCCCATTCGATACCTGCGTTCCATGTTGGACATATTCCCGGGAATGCCTCACTTCTTGTGGGGAATCCCTGCCGCATTCATTTTCGACACGCGATTTGTGCATCATTCGCTAGTCCAGGTGTGTTTTCTTTGGGGATATCGTGCCACATCTTCTTTATGAGTACTATTTGTCGGCATATGGAGGTGTGAAGTCCATTTTCACACTATTTCGGAAATGCAGTGCTCCCAATGCCATTATCTCAACCCAGAAGTGTTTTTTCATATGTTTTGCAAAATACCCTTCTACAGCTGCATTGCATCTGAGTTGATGAAAAACCCTGATCAGAGGCAGCCATGCCCCCCCCTCGAGACATGAAATATTTTGTTCCAAACGTATTAATTCAAAAATAACATTAGAATTTAGATTTTCTACTTGTATAAATGAATGGGTTGTCTCTGGAGAGAGGCAGACTCCAGAAGTCTGCAGTCTACTATATTCAGTAATTTTAGTTTTATAACCATTTATGCGAAGCTACTAAATGTTCCAATTTGGTCGGGACAATTCACCATATTTACACCCTGTTTTGGCTTTTTTACAACTGCAGTCTTGATGAGAAAATGTCCTCTTTTTGTGACATGTTCTTCATTATAAGGATAATTCCATAGCGTTGGTGGACAAATCCAGGGTACAAATTCCCATGGCGGAAGAGAGATCTCCCACCTTCCCACCAACGATCTTGTTCTATTAAAATTTTTCCCCCATTAAAATTTTCTGAGGGTAAGAGTTTGTGTTGTAACAACAAAGGTAAGCAATTAGTTTTGACTTCAAACATAGTTTACTAAAAATAACATCATAAACACATACAAGGAAGGAAGATCAAAGAATGATGTCAGCCTGTGTGTGAATCTTGCATACATATCTTAGAGAGAGAGAGAGAACAGGAGATGTAGGGCTGGTAACAGTATGGGGCAGAAACTTACTTCTACAGTCATAGATATGATTTTAAAATTATATCTGCCGGACCCTGTGGCTGAGTGGTTAGCACATCACACTGCAATGCCGAGAGTTCGAATCCCGCTCGGGCATGGTTGTTTGTGAATGTCCATTCATCAATTTTTGATCATTTCATCACTCATCCCAATCTTTGCAAATTAGCCAAGAGGCACAAAACGGGAAATAAAATAAAATAAATCAAATTAAAATTATATCAAATTGTAGTAAGAAATGGAGCTGTAGCTGCGAAGGTGGTTCTCATTGTCACCCTAGGCCCCTGGAACATAGAAATTAGACTGACTTGTCATTTCTCCTCCATTTCTCACCTCCTTTCGTCTGGAATAAACATAGCATAGCATAAACATGTGAATTTAATATGAAACTAATGTCTTCTTAAAGTTTCTCATTTTCTTGTCCCTCCACCTAAACTCCTTTTCCGGAATGTCTGGAGTAAAGGAACACAAATGCATCCTGGACGCACACTGCGGGTGTGTGCCTCGTCCAATGAATGCACAGAGGGGAGGGGTTGTGGAGGAGGGGGCAACTCGACTGGTCATTCGCGGTCCAGTAGTTCTGTAGTAAACTTCGTTGCTTTCATCCCGCACCCTTCCCCACCTAGTGTGATCCTGCCCACAAGCTTTCGCCTCTGCCCGTTGCTACTCCAGACCCTCCAGAAAAGTTGTATAGTTATCTTTAATTTGCAATCGATTTTGCAGATGTTAACAATAAGACAGACTGCTTCAATGAAAATGGTGTGGGATGTCTTTTTATTTTTATTAGCCACATTTCTTGAATGCTAAGTTTTCTTTTCATCGTATTTAACAGAAAAGAGTAAGTACATAAAATTTCTACAATGTAAGTATGCCAGCTACATCTAGGTAGGGGCATACTTATCAATTCTGATAAGGAGATATTTCCTTTCGACTCCATTATAAAAACATAACACAATGAAAGTATGAAGATTTAATTATCATTTTTAATAAAAAGCAATAATTAAATAATATCTAACACTTATTAAAAACATTTCACCTATCTTCTATTTTTTTTATAAATGTAGCAAATTAATTTGTTTATAAATATATATTAATTAATTCATTCATTCATGATATTAATTAATTATTTAATAATTGACATATAGTTCATGACAATTATATATATAACCAAGGTTTCGGGCTTGGCCCTCTCCTCAAAATAATCCTGGCTACGGGCCTGGCCACAGTGGATATACAGGATGAACCTCTGGGGTTTTGAAGTGATGGGAAATTAAAACTAACACACCTGCACATCTTTTTTGAAATTTTATACCAAAGAGCAACTCAAAAAGTTTCTTAAAAAGAATTACCACACTTCTATGTGAGCACATTTAGTGACACGAAAAATGTCCAGCCGGTATTCTACTTCGCACCACGTGCGGTGCAACACATCAGGGATTGCAGCAACAATTCGGTCACGCAAAGCATTCACGTTTGGCATCTTCATTGAGTAAACTGCACCCTTAACCCAGAGGAGTGATATCTGGGCTATGTGGTGGCCAGAGGATAGGGCCCCCTCGCACAATCTAACGATCTTTAAAAGTTTCGTCTAACACACAGCGAACATGTAAACTGCAATGAGGAGGGACACAATATTATTGAAACACAATATTTGGATACAGATTTGCAATTTGCGAAAAGCAAACTGATCCAACATGCCCAGATAATTGTCAGAGTGCACAGTGTCTTCACAAAAGAAAAATGGGCCTATAATCTTCTTATTCATCAGTCTTCACCATACATTCAGTTTCGGGCTCTCCCTGATGTGCTCCTGAACGACATGTGGGTTCTCTGATCTCCATATGTGAATGTTGTGTTTGTTAACTTTGCCTGATATGTGAAATGTTGCTTAATTTCAGAAACTCGGGGTTAACATTGTTTGCAAAGTTAGTCCTTTTGGGCTTGTTTCCCACTTTAATTTCTTGACAAATCTGAACTTTGTATGTGTACAGACACAGCCATTTTCGTAGTACTTTATGAACTGTTGAAGGAGGCATTTGCAGTTCTCTTGCAGCTTGCCTGTTTGACTTCCGTGGACTGCAGACGAAAATATCACAAACTTGCTCAACTGTCTCGTCGGAGACGTGTGGCGTTCCTCTCCCTGGCTTTTTAAATACACTCCCTGTTTCGAGAAAACTTCTGTATCATGCCCCAATACTCTTGTCCAGTAGGAGTGTTTTGTTAAAGACACGCCAAAACTTAACGCTGCACTGTAACAATTGATTTTGACTCCGCAAACCATACTACAGCGTGTGTTTTCTCTTGAGAAGATACCATTTTCACAAAAACTACGACAGCAAAATTCAGCGTATATGGCACCAAATACAAAAGACTGGATTGTCCTAACTTTATTTTCTGATTTTTAACATTGCATCGAAACCTCGGAGGTTGATCGTGTACACCCTGTATTGTTTTGTAATTCAAGTATGCCATACCTTCATATGTATACTAAAGATAAAAAAGACAACTGAAATACCATGTTTAGTTTTCAAGAAATGTCATGTCAATTGTTGCATCGACCATCTGTCCTCAGCGTCAATACATGGGGTGGTTGAAATACTTTATACCATCTGTAAGCTGAAGGTTCCAATTCTCAAATTTCTTTCCGTAATAAGTAGTAAATTATTTTAGTGTAACATTCATTTGTTTTTTTATTTCTTACATTTTTTTTCTATTTCTAATTTAGATGGCAATCAAGAAGGCAACAAGTCTTGATCTTTCTAATAATCATTTGACAAGCCTTGGGGTAAGTTAATTTGTAATATTTTCATTAGTTTTGAAATTAAAAGAAAAATTACCTTCATTACACATTTTTAATGAGCTAATTGCTGATATTAGTCATGCCATTTCATTACGCATTGGAACCCCAATTATATGAGTGGTTCAGAGCACAAGTGGCATAACTATTAAAGACAGGTTTGAGGAAAAGGCACATTAAATAACTCTAAAACATGTTTAGCTGTTGGAGTACAAACCTAGTGGTGCCTCTATGAGCAAGAATCTGAAACTTGGGAAATACTTATTGCTGGCACCAAATTGTTGACACTTCACAGTTCTAAGTTAAACGTATGAACCTCTCGTGTGTTCCTGGTTTTTATATTTTCCTGCTTTATGTAGTATGCCTTTCTTGTTCCAGTGAAGCAAAATGTCATAAATTTTCCCAGATTATTCACTCGTGTCTATGATTTGAAATTATTAGCTACAATCCACAGAAAATGTCTAATTGCGGTTCCACTCTATTGTCTATCAAAAAATTTGATTCGTTAATATTTCTTGAAGGATGGATAAACTGTTGGTTGCAAATTGGTAGGGTAAATCTCTGAATTTCTTACATTTAATTTTTTTATGTGCATATTCATGGTGTGTGCCATACAGTTTTGCCAGCTGCATACAATATTTTGAATGTATCTGATCCAAGATAACATGAAAGAACACTTTGGAAATTAAAAGTGAATTGAAGAAAGTGCATTTCCCTGTTTCTGCATGGCTCTGAGGTCCACGCTCATCCAAAATATTATAATTTCTTGATTTTTTCTTGAATAACTGTAGAGTTTACACTTGGCAATTTAACAACTGTAGTTTTAAGTTGTACATATGTGGTTGATTTCATCTTCACTGGTGTATTGTGCAAGGTTTAATATTCATCATGAATGACATTAAGGAGAAGTGTCCTACATGTGGTACATTAGCAGGTGGAAGTAATGGTTCTGTGCATGCCTTCCAAACGGACATTAAAATACAAAGTAAGATAATCGTTGGAAATGTTCACAAGTTTTTCAAAAATCTTTTCTATAAAAAAGAAGCAAGGAAGAACATAAACTTTGCACAAGTACAAAAAACTGATGGTGGAAAATAGCTGGATTTAGCAAAAAGTCTCTACAACATACAATGGTGGTAGCAGCGGTCTGTACAAGGATCAGCAGCTGCTGTCTCTCTTTTGCCAGTATTGTTGTTAAGAATTGTTTCCTGTTTTGTTTATTCAACTGACCCATTTGCTGTTTTCAGTTTACATTTTATGACCAGTTTCTTGGAGCGTATTATATAATATAGCATGCCATTGGCCTGCCTTGAGCAAGCCTTGTTCATTTCAAATTACAAAACATGTGTTTGTTGGCTGTGGTAAAATCTTGCGAAAATGAAATACCACAGGGCAATCTCGCCTGTGTTCAATGGGCTATTTCCAAACTATGCACAGCAAAGGGCATTGAATGTCCTTTCGCACTAATCTTGTTTATTTTCATTGCGGACATAAATGTTTGCAAACAATGCTCAGTTTCTGGGTTTTTATCTTGAATCCTTGATAAACAACTAAGTGAGAATACTAGGTTTTTGTAATGAAATAGTATTTTGTGCTTTTTTTGTGAAGAAAATTACACTTTCTCATGCATGTAGCACTGATGACAGACAGAACTCACATCCTCGTGGCATTTTTCTCTATTCAAACAAATATTAGACTCAAACTGTCACTTCTCCACATACAAGGTACAAGGCATATTTCAAAAGAAAGGGCCGATTGATTATATCAAACAAGAAAAGAAGTGTAGCAACACTATATTTGTTGTTACATACACATCCACTTTATTTTTCTACATGGTCACAGTTATTTTCCTAGCACTTTTAGCACTGTTGAACAAAATTTTTTATATCCTCTGCATGGAGTTTCACTGCCTAAGAGTTCAGCCAATCCAACACTACCGTTTTCAACATCTCAGTTTCGTCAAATCATAGACAAGCAAGCCACTTTTTTACGTGCAGAAAGACGTGATGGTCACTAGGTGCAATGTCCGAACTATTCAAGGAATGATCAAAAAGTTCCCATCCGAACCTTTCAATAGCCTAGAGAGTGAGGGCAACTGTATGTGTTGCCATGGGTAAGAACAGTTTTTGAGTGCAGCATGCCAAGTTGTCGTTTTTCTTTGGCTTCATGAAATCCACCAAAGCACACATTGTTGATCACAGAAAACAGCTGCTGTGACTTTTCGTACACTATTTTGCCTTTTTTGGGTGTGTGTGAACACTTTTCCTTCACTCATGACACTCAGGACATAACCTTCACAATTCTCTGTGAATTTTTGCAGCATTATGACCTTTGGCTTCAAGCAATTGATTCACAGACCATACTCCTATACTGGAGTATACTGTGTAATCACGCAGCTATTTTAGCATGATCTAACTCACAGGTTAACTGACAGCAACTAGCAAAAATATGAATGCTGTGTCACCAATGGACTAGTTGTTACTGGACAGGTGCAATCTGATCAATGTTGCTAGTCACTTTAATCAGCTCTTATTTTTTAAATGCACCTCATATGTAACCACTATATCCACATTTAAGAACACTGAAATTCTACTTCCAGAATATAAAATGCATAATTAAGTTTTAAAAAAATCTTTACTATGAAATTTCATACAATATTGCCAACCTAAAGTAGTAGTTTCCTATCTTGGTGCAAATTTTCCATTATTTTTAACCACCCTGTGTACAGTACAAATCAGAGTTAATTTACAATTTTCATTTCCATATTCATTTTCAGCTCCACCAAACTAATAATTGGCCACTTTTATTTATTTTACATTTTTATTGTTGAACAGTGTTATAGGCCAGTTGCAATAACAGTGATTTTAAATTAACATTAATAGAAAAATTAATGTAATGTAATTTTCTACAATCTTGATACACACATATAAGTGATGCAGGAAGTTTTTTTAAATGTTAGGAAGGTCAAACATTGTAGTAACAGCTAAATACCATGTGCATCCTGAAAGCCCAAATAATACTATTAATTTTGAAGTACAGGATGTCTAGGTTTAAGATAGATCATTTTTAGTGCTCTGCATTCCAAGAATATGTAAAAAATAATTTTATTTACAGCATTTATAAATTTCATAAAGGTCTCTCCAGAATAACAATTTAATTTATTTTTGTTGAATATATAATCGAAAGACGAGTTTCATGATTATCTGCATCAGATGTTCCAAGTTCTTATGCATAGATGGCTTTTAATTATTTCTTAGTGTACATATACTAAGAATTATTATTGTATAATAGTACTATGCTTTCTCATTTTTTCAGAAAAATTTTGTACAAGTGACCCACATTGTCAAATTGGACCTCAGTAAGAATTCATTGACGGAACTTCCAGAAGACTTTGGTTCTATGGTGCAGTTGAAACATTTGGATCTTTACAGCAATGAAGTAAGTCAAAACTTACACACAGAGTGCCACACACTCTCAATCACACTCACTCACTCACTCTCCCTCTCCCTCTCCTCTCTCTCTCTCTCTCTCTCTCTCTCTCTCTCTCTCTCTCTCTCTCTCTCTCTCTCTCTCTCTCTCTCTCTCTCTCCCCTCCCCCTCCCTCCCTCCCTCCCTCCCTCCCCGGTCTCTCTCTCTGTGTGTGTGTGTGTGTGTGTGTGGTGGCAGTCTGGTACCCAGGATCCATAGACAAATCTAGAAATTTTCTCTGGAGGTGCACAACAAGTACTGTAATGTCTCTCACATACACATTCACGCACACACACATGTATATGTAGAGGGGAGGGGAGGTTGTAGGGAAATTACTTGAGAGGAGACATGTTTAAGACATGTTGATACTATATAACATTTTGTTGACTTCTGCACCTGTACAGACAATTTTCATGTACTCGATAATGTTTGCCCATTTCGATGCTACGAATCCTCGAAGAACGACATTTTCTAACCACATCACAAGTATTCACAGTTGATACTGACATTTATTTTTGTCAGGGAGCGAAAAAAATGTACTATGATACCGATAGACTACATGATTCTTGTGATTGTAAATGTCTCGTACAAAACGTATGATTTTATTTTAAAGTGCAAACAAACCTTATAGCCTAAGATAAGCAACATGTGTGTGTTAAAATTCCATTTTTAAGCCCGCTTTTTTTAATGAAGGGGTTTAGTCTAAGGATTGATTTTTTTCACGTGTAGTCCTACCTGCAGGGTGTCTGTAAATAAAATATCAGCACTTAGAAATGCACCCCTTTTTTACAGCATGGGCTCAAACATGGCCGTTCATTGAATTTTGACAGTTTTCGGGGTTAAATATCTCAGATGGGTCCCCTTTAAAAATTCTGAAATTTGGCACATAGGAAGCCTTTCATGAACCTAACTCACAGTAAAAATATCAACTTTTAGATTCAACTCGTTTTGGTCAATATGAGGTAACGTATGTTACCTAATTTCTGATGTTGCAAAGTAAGGTTAAACTACATTCCATACTTAGAATAATGAAGTATTTTCTTTTTCTTTTTAAATTAGGGTTAAATAAAGACTCAAAAAATATAGTAACATAAGGTTTTATTACTTGACTTACCATAAATTAAAATTACAAGGTATGACAATTGAAAATCTGCAAAATTTCATTGCAAAAGGTTTGATTTATTAGTGTGTGTGCACGCGTACGTGATTTATAATTAATTAATACACTTACAAGGGAGGTATAAGCCCCCCTCACGTGTTTTTGTGTTTCAGCTAAAAGAAAACTGTTTTAGGGGGCAAAACCCCCCTCAAAGGTCAAGATGAAGACAAATTGACGCGAGGATCTGTCCCCTGTGTACCACTCCGATTTCCATGAAATTTGGCAGGTGTATGGAGGGGCCCAAAGAAGAAGTACGTGTTTTTGTGTTTAAGCTGAAAAAAGGGTTTTAGGGGGCTACCCCCCCCTCAAATATCAAGATGAGGAGAAATTGAAGTGGGGATCATTGTTACTATTTGAATTAGTCTTCTTTGAAATTAACAACGAAAGATTATACAATTAACTCTCTCTTTCAAAATGAAAAGATGAGGACAGGTTTCTTATTATAAGAATTGGTAATTTTAGTGGTCTCAAAGCATCAAAAATCCAAAATAATAGAATGATGTTATTTCCCTACTGAATTCTAAGTCGACTTTATGCACAGATAGACTAATCGGGCCTGGACATACAGTTTAAAGTGAGATACAAACCACTATGTGTCTTCAGCGGGTATATGACCCGGAACCCCTTGTTATCCTGCACTGAACTTAAACAAACAGCTCCCAGCCCCCCCCCCCCTTCCCATTTCTAAAATAAATTTACATTAAGTATAGCATTTATAAGATAATCATTATTGATTGTTTTTATTACTGAACGTCAAAAAAACATGTTCTACAACTAAAATAATCACCTCTTCATCTGATCTCACCCAAAATCTTTCTGTTCTTCTCTTTCCCCCTCCCCCCCACACACATGCACCAGGGCCTCCCCGATGGCGCACTGGTAGCGACGTCGTCTTGTAATCAAGGGGTCCCAGTTCGATACCCGGTGGAGGCACATAGTGGTTCGGATCCCACTTTAAACTGTAGGTCCAGTCCCGATTAGCCTTACTGTGCACAAAGTGGACTTAAAACACCAACTCAATCAATCAATCAACACATACACCACAATAAATCTTTTCGTAAGCTTGTATGTGTATAAATATAAAATTCAATACTCAAAAAAATACTATTTATGTTCTATTTTCCGTCAACCCTCTCCTTCTCACACAACCCTCATTATTATAGGCATTCCCCAGAGCATAGTGGTAATGTATCGACGTCTTGTAATCAGAGTGTCTTTTCCGAGTTCCAGTTAGGTGGCATAATGTTTCAGATTCCAATTCAAATGTATCCCGAGTCGTGATTATCCTGTGTGTTCAAAAAGTGATGTTATTACTAAATCTTGACCTCAATAATGAAATTTGTGTATTTTTTTTCAGCTGTGGTTCCTTCTTTACTCGAAAAATAACATATTAACTTAATCATAAATTCAACAAAAAGAAAATGCATCTGTAAATTAATTAATGAAAACTGTTATTACAAGCAAACCACTATTTTATCGTAAATGTAAATGAAGTATCATCTCACGTAGTGAAAACAATGTGAAAACTGTTCAAATTAGTGATATAATATTGTCAAACACATACGTGAATACATATATTAAGTTCGTGAACTATAAATGGGACAATTTAATACTAATTTGAAACTATTAAACGCAATTAAAGTGACAATGTAAACTTTTGCGCAATCTTTCTGCTGATTCGTGTTATTGAAACAATATTTAACCAATGGGGACTTATCTCATGTCAGAAAATGCTGCATTGGTTGAACTTCCTGTGAAGAAGACCGTGAGCCACGCCCCCTGCTCCTCTGAAATGAACTTCACTCTGATTGGAGGATCGTATATTTCACAACAGTTCCTTGTTTCAGAGCTACCAACATAATTTGGTAAGACGTTGGACTTAGAAAAATTCCATGCGACAGATTTTTCTAACATGACTGTACCAAGGAACAACCAAGGTATGAAAGCTTTAAAACTATTAAGTCACAAGTGAGCAATCCTCGTCAGGCTAGCTTTCTTTCAGACTATTGCAGCTGATATAGAACCCTTTCTTGTGAGGTTTCAGTTTGATTCACTAATGGTGCCTTTCCTGTATGAACATTTGCTCAAGCTACTGAAATCCCTTATGTCCAGGTTTATAAGTCCATTCTGCTTGAAGCTGTTAAGTTCTGAAAATCTTTTGAAACTAAATCTAACCGATCCAGAATGTGTGTGTTCTGCACAAGAAGTTGACATTTGATTTGCAACCCGAGCAGCATTTAGATCTGTGAAACTATCTGATGTTCAGGTGTTACATTTTTGTGAAGATTGTCTGAAAATATTACAATGTTTGTGTAAGAAGATATGAATGAAATCACCATTGAAATTCCTATAGGCTCACATATGGTGCAGGATGTTTGTCTCCAGCATCTGTTTCGGATGGAAAGTAGGTGAAGACCAAGTAAATGTGGCATTACAAGTCCTAGTTGAAAAGCGCCATTTTTCTGGCCCTGCTGCAGATATAAAATGGATCTATACTAACTTATGTAGTAATAACAGCGCGATTGCAAGAATGAAACATTTTGACATTGCTGTTGATCAGCTGGATCAGATGTGGATGACAGTTCTTGAAGACTGTAACAACAGTGCCTGTATACTGTTTGTCCAGAAGATTTTAATGCTTTCACATGGAAATGCTTATGTTGAGTGCCGTGTCTCTGTAAATAAGCAATGCCTTGTAGATAATCTTGATGAGGACACACTTATTGCCCAACAATGTAATGCAATTGTAACTTTAAGAGGGGTTGAAAAAGTCCCTATAACAAAAAATTTAATCCATGCAGAAAGGAATGCAAATGGAAAGTGGAAGGAAGCATGATACAACAGAAACTCAGAAGACTCATTTAGAAGAGAGGAAAAGAAGTATTGCAGAACTGAAAGAACTGAGTATAAAGAATGCTAAAATCCTCAAGAGATCTGCAAAGGAAATCCAAGAACTTGAAAAGGTGAAAGCATTAAAGAAGAAAATAGTGGATTCTAGTTTTGGACTTTTAACCACTGTTATTTTTTAAAGAGGTTTACCTACGTTTCGGAGGCTGAATCTGCCTCCGTCTTCAGGGTAGCGTGTAGTCTGTTAGATCACATACATAAATGGTTGCCTAGGAGGATTATTCTTGGTGGCCTAGGCTCCACCGTGTCTGTCGGTCACAAGGACCTCTATATACAAAAAATTGCCAGGTAAGATTATCAGTGGCCCAGGCTCCACTCTGTCAGACGACCACGGATTGCATGCAATGGGCGGTCCAGTCCCCGGAGATCAAGGTGGAAACCTAACGGTGCCACACGAAGCCTTGATCGTGACCTTGACGTGGTCGTCTGACAGAGTGGAGCGTGGGCCACTGATAATCTTACCTGGCAATTTTTGAAACTTTCACATGTTAATGAACACCAATTCTATATGTTAGAAAAAACATTTCAAATATTCAAATTGTGCATTTATTTTAAAGGAAGAAAACTATTGTACAAAATTACATCCAGTTACACCCCTAGTCTATCTGTGCTGCAAGTTTGGACTCGCCCGGTCTCGCCAGTTGGGAGTACGTATTACGTCATTGAGTGAACACCTGCAACCGTGTTCTGCCGAAAAATTGTCCAGTGTGAATAGTGAACAAAGAATTAACATAAAATTCCTTGTGAAACTTAAGAAATTGGCAACAGAAACCTTCCAAATGTTAGTGAGACTTTTGGAGATGATACTTTGTCTAGGACATGCTTGTTTGAATGGCATGAATGGTTTTTGTAGGGAAGGGACAGTGTGGATGACAATGAACATTCAGGGCACCCACGAACTGCGATTACGGAACAAAACATTGCAAGAGTTCTTGAAGTGGTACGAGGTGACCGAAGATTGAGTGTTCGTGCAGTGGCTGAGTTAGTTAACTTGGATAGGGAAGCTGTTCGATGCATTTTAACAGAGGAATTGAACATACAGAAGATTTGTGTGAAGGTTGTACCAAACATTCTGTCAGATGACAAAAAACTGTGTCATAAAGACTTGAGTGAGGACATGTTACAATGCCTTAGAAAAGAGCCAAGTTTGTTGGAATCTGTTGTTACTTGCGATGAGACATGGATTTTTACCCATGACCCTGGAAGTAAGTTTCACAAGGAATTTGATGTTGATTATTTGTTCACTTTTCACACTAGACATTTTTTCGGCAGAACATGGTTGCAGGTGTTCACTCAATGATGCAATACTCCCAACTGGTGAGATCGGGTGAGTCCAAACTTGCAGCACAGATAGACTAGGGGTGTCGCATGACGTCACCAAAACTGTTGTTGCCAACTCCTCTTTGTTTTTCACTTATGCAATCAATCCAGTTTTTTTTTTTGTCACACCTCGTATATCATTTTTCGTATGACTACTGAATTGTTATGGAAATACATTAACTCCAAAAAATTTGGTAAAACAATTATTTTATAATGTGTGCGTCGATCGGATGGCTATAAGGGGTGAAGGGAGGCCATCAATAATTTCACATAATGTGACAGGGTGGCGACAGACCTGGAAAACCTGGAAAACCGGGAAAAGTCAGGGAATTTGAGGTGTCAAAAAAAGTCAGGGAAATGTCAGGGAATTTCGTCTTCATTGACTTTTTTTTTATTATTTATTTAAAGATATCGTTATGGAACTCTGCACGGGAACAGGAAATCTCGTTCGTAAGTTTCGGCCTCAACTTTTAGGCCCCTTTTATGCGCAACACAACCACGACGCCAGAAACCAGTGATGGCAGGAGGAGAGAGAGAGAGAGAGAAATTTCTCTCGCCTTGGCTTCTCGGCGGGAATTTTAAATTCGAACACTCTTTGAAGGAAAATTGTTATAACTCGGGTACTATGGGAGCAATCTACTTCGGATAACTTTTGTTTTTCAGCTAAAACATCAGCGCATGCAACCGTGTACAATTCAGAACGCCGAACCGAGGAAGGGGGGTTTGGGGGCGCGACCACCGAATTTCAATGAAAAAAACACAAATCTTGTGTTTGCCCCCTCCTCTTCCGCTATTTTGGGGAGAAGTCGCAAACTTTAGTATTTTCTTCAAAGAATGGACGTTTCCAAAGAGATTGAAACATGTTTCATGTTCCAGGGTGCCATACAAGTTGAATAGTGAGAAATGTGTAACTCTGTTCGGAAATGTGGCATGGATATGTTGCGGAGAGGGGGGAGATTGGTCATCAATT
Organism: Lepisma saccharinum; assembly: GCF_977018435.1. NCBI lineage: Eukaryota > Metazoa > Arthropoda > Insecta > Zygentoma > Lepismatidae > Lepisma > Lepisma saccharinum. Next base: position 16,606,034 of record NC_139236.1, on the reverse strand, counting down.
ATGAATTTCCCAGGCTTGCTCCACACCTGTGTCAGAGTTTCCACACAAACATATGAGTATGAAGGTCCGATAAGGACATTCATTTCGTAATCAGCACCATGATACCATATGGTATCATCGGGCGAGTACGACCTTACTCATCGGGAGAGTAAAGGTTAAGCCACTAAATGTTACGTGGAAAATGCATTGAATTATCATTTTTTTCTTGTCCGTATGGGAGTAGTAAGGGGACTTGTCAACAGATGGAGGGGATAAGAGCGGGTGGTTCCGTCCGATAGTTGTCGGACGTAGTAGTGAAGTATTTTGTTGGGCAAACTGAAGGAAGATGAAAACAAATAGGTTCCATTGATACATACGATTTTTGTCGAATATCGCCTCCCGACAAAGTATCTCACTACAACATGCGACAGAAATTGCATCAAGAAGAGCTTTAGACTGCAAATGTGCTGCAGGAATTTTATTACTCTTCTGGCTCACCTCATCTTATTTCATGTAGCAGTGCTTACGAAGGTTTTCTTTCATCATGCTGACGTATTACTGGTTTCGCACAAATTAACATACGTTTACAATGACATTGCTCTATTCTTAGATATCAAGAAGAATCCAACCAAATGGGATATATATTGAATACTATCACAAAAAGTGAAACATAAATCTGCATTGGTGAACGTTATAAAAATTGGCAAGTGCATGCTCCCAACCTCAAATTTACTGCAACACTAGTATTGCAATGAAATTAACGCCACTCTCTGTCCTGTCTCTTTAAACGCGTGAGAGATGGTCACTAATCTCTCACTGAGTAAGGTTAATGTCCAATATTATGAAATAAAATACTAATAATAAATACATAAATATTTTAATATCATACTCGTGTTTACTCCAATCATTCAATCATAAAAGCAAATCACTTTCTTCAAGAATTGACTTTTCTCTGCCAGCCCTGCTAAATTTTCACTTTCCATCTACTGATTTATACGAGGGGTGGCCAGAAAGGAATTTCCAAGTAGTAGGGACATTGATTTTTCGCAAACGCCAAAACCGTGAAAAATAGTAATTGCTGCGAAGTTATGTTTAGGACGTCTGGTGCAGTGATGTCTGGACACATTTTTCGCCCGTTCGAATATCGAAATAATGCGAATTTGGCATAAAATGTGAATTGTTGGCGTTTTTAGCGATTTTTTTAAAGAAATGTCCTAAAACAACGAAAAATTCCATGAAATCCAACATTCTTGTCTCTTCTAGGCCATGTTTGTGTAGGGGAGACCGGGGCACTTTGTCACAATTTTCACATTTTATTTTTTTGTGGCTCTCACGTAAGGCCGAGAATTATAATTTTTTACAATCAAATACTTAGTTATCTTGTGCACAACATATGTTCCTCTGTACAATGTAACTCATCCTGAAGTGGGCTTATTAACTCTTCTTTATGGTCAATACAGTTGTGACAATGTACCCCATATGCGGGGTAAGTTGTCACAATATCTGGGGCAAGTTGTCACATGCTATTCTAGTGGCAGTTTCATTAAATAGGTATATATTATTAATGCAACTCCTAGAAAAAGACTGGAAATGTTACTAGCACTAAATACTTAGCATGTAAAAGAGACTTAAAAGCTAATTAAATTAATAGGTAAATTATGCTAGATAACAAGAAATAAAGTAGGTGGGCCTGTATACTTTCTTCATCCCAAAAGATACATATATTGTTACATCAATCTTTGTAGGTAAACCAGAACTTCATGAAAACAACACTAGCTTACAGAGTAGATAATGAATCAAAACTACAAACTTAAAGGTTACAGAAAACTGTTTCAGTAAGAACATTTGCAAAAGATAGGGCCTACACTTCCAACACACGAAATTTGCCAGTGGCATTCAACTTTCTTGTGATTTTAGAGTTAATAAATTGCAAAAATATTCCTATATATATATGTCCGAAGCTTGTTTTTGGCATGATACTAGTAAGTCTTCCTCATGTTCCGCAAATACTCTGTTACATGTTGAGTAACCCAATGTGAATGAGCATTGCCCGGACTGTAGTTCACTATCTGTAACACGTGCACAAAATCTCGCCAATGTTCTGTAGTGGACATGAAATTGTTTGGCAGCTTTACGTATTGATACGGGGTTATCGTTTCTTTTCACGGCTCTTGCTGCAGCCAGTAGGTCTCCCATGGACGGGGCATTCCTCTCAGTCTTTCTCTTGTATGTTCTCACCATCTGCGAAGCGACAGAACCACTTATTAAAAGAGGAATACACCACTTGTATCATGACTAACACACAGCGGGGCACATTGTCACAGTGACAACATGCCCCGTCTTATTTGTGACAACTTGCCCCACGCGTCGTAGTTCCTCTTTTTTAAAAATATCTGTACCAAGCAATAAGATTAAGCGCATTCAGAGTACCACATCATGAAGCTCTATTTCTAACCTACATAACACACACGAAGATACTTACCGTTCACGCTTTCACGAACACACAGTAGGAAAATTCCAGGACTCAAAAAATTTACACTGAAGCACTGAAAACAGACAAAACTCAACTGACTCAGCCACGTGTTTCCCGCACACTTCTAAGCGAGTACAGTTGGAAGTGATATCTAGTAGGTAAAGGAGAAAGCAGCACCAGCTCGCTAACGTTTAGGCTTTTCTCAGAATTGCTACTGTGACAACGTGCCCCTTGTGACAATGTGCCCCGGTCTCCCCTACATAGATGTTCTCCAACATTTTACTCAAGAGTAAACTATAGAGTTATACGTGCACGGAATAATTCCGACAGCCACATTAAATCATGTATTTCCCACGATTTTTTCGATCCCCTGCGGGGGAGAACCGGGATGTCTTCCACCTATTCACACTGCTCCGACGCCCACCCAGCATCATATGAAGCTGGTACCTTGAGGAAACTTTGAGGGATAAAGGTAGCCAGGAGCGTGGTGCTGATCACATCACCCCTACCTTCAGCTATGATCAAGAAAGTGTGGGGGCCCTAACTCCACACCCTTACTATACACCTTCATGGAAAAGTTCACGGGAGCACTTTACTTTTAACTCCTCAAAAATCTGTTCCAACATATCAAACTGTCACGAAAATACGTAGACCATGCGACCTACAATTTAAAAAAATAGTTTAAAAGCACAATGGAATATTACGTTTCGGTATATTTGGCAGATAAATGTTCTAAAACAAAAACGCGAATTTTGGGAAACGTAACACTAACAAGTCACAAAAAGATAATGCCAATTTTTGGTGCCATAATATATCGGTATGTGTCACATGAGATTGTTTGATTTAAATTTTTTGGGTGCATCGTCACTTATGGTCATTATGCACCCTTCAGTATACACGGAGAAAATTCCATTATCTAAAATCCTTACCTTAATATTAAAAAAGGGGTATGGAAAATAACTTTCCCAAAATATCTTTCAAGATATCAAACTCTCACGAAGTGGCGTAAGCCATGTGACTTACAATTTGACAATTTGAAACAGTAGTTTAACATGAAGGTATAATTTCAGATATTTGCCAAAAAATGAGCTAAAATGAAAATGTGAATTTTGGGGAAAATAACACCGCATAGTAAAAAATTAAAAAATAAGAAAATAAACCAATTTTTTTTAAAAAAAAATATATCAAGGTCCCTACAGATTAGGCATAAATAAAACAAGAATATCAGTTGTAATTTATTGCATTAGTAACAGTGAGTCCCTAACCTAATTTTCGGCATAATCACCACCATTGTTCTGACATTTGTCGTAGCATGGCACTAAATTTTGTATGCCCACGGCATGTGTGTCTGACAGAAAAGACTGGAACTATCTCTACCGCAGTGTAGCTGTCAAATCCTTGCCCTGCAAGAAACCTCTTCAGTTAAGCAAAGAGATGAAAGTCTGTACATTCAAGCCCAGGGCTGTACAGGAAGTGGTCCAAGATCTCTCACCTGAAGTGATGCAAAGGGCCCGTGTGTAATCAGCTGTATGGGGTTGTGCACATTCGATTGGCCTTCCTTGAATTGTCTGCACCATCGTCTGACCATACTATCACTCACGACGTCCGGTCTGCACACCTCACACGATTGCTGGTGACTCTGTGCCAAATTCTGAGCGTGCAATGTAGGCTACATCGCAGTCGGTGGGAGACTGTATGAGAGCTGCAATATTTAACCTAGAACTGTCCTAAAACGGCTGCATTGCAACTGTACCTATTACAGTTACATGCCACTTCTTCCTGCCTGCATGTGTGTGTGTCGCTCTCCGACCACTAGTGCTGCGTATAGGCACCATTGGAGCTTTTTTCGGGATGCCCCTCGTATATGAACTTTCAGAAGCTTTTATTATTAGAATGTTCCTGTTTTAATGTGAGGTTAGCTAAATCAGGTACATATACAATGCAATTCTATAAATTCCTTGCGTTAAATTTCTAATACCCACATACCCCTTTCGTCAGCATTAATGGTATAACTGCATGTTGTCAGTTTCACAGTACTTCACTTGGATATACTGTACTGAAGCGAAATCCCATTGATAATGTAAGGAAATATGACACTTTATTTTGTTCGATTCAATTGTTTCACTTATATGCAAGAGTTCAGTTGTTTGCCTTACAGAGAAGTGAGAAGTAGCTTTATGCATTGAAAAATGAGTCCGCAGTCTGCACTCATGGTTCTTGTATGCAGAGGGTTCCAAACCTCAGTGGAAATATCAACATATAATACCGAGAATGTATAAGGAGACTAATAACTTACAAATTGTATTTCTTAATCATTCACACTTCACTCTTATCTCATTTAGTCGTAACTTTAAAAATATTCAAGTATTTTATTTTAAACTTACTGCGTATGACAAAATTTCGTAATCCTTCCCTAGCTTGTATATAAATTGTAATTATTTTCCAAATTCACTATTCTACACTTTGAATTCAAATAATAGAGAATAGAGAAATTAAGTCAATTTCATAGAAGATAATATTGGTACTTAAAAAAAACCATACGTGGATCTGTAGGAGTTTATTATTCCCATTTGCAAAAACATCGATTTAGTTTAGTTTGTAATTGTCAGGGAAAAATGTAAATTTTGTCCTGGAAAACCTGGAAAAGTCAGGGAATTTCATTTCTGCTTGTTTGTAGCCACCCTGTGTGATAATGAAAGCTTGCTAGTATATTGGTAAATTCCAATAATTATACAGATATAAGAAGATAAAGTATGCTTTGTGACGAAAATATTAATCTGATATACTACAGTTTACGGTTTTAAACTTGAATGTGACTAAGTGTGGATTTTCATCTAAGTGCTCTGATTTTCTTACATATATCACATTTGAGTGGGTGCCAAACTTTGGGGTTGGGACAAGGACAGTTAATTTTGTCTTGGTAGATAAGGGATAGCATTAAGAGACCATACTGGTGGGGCAAAAAGTAGGGAGACAATCGCCCCCACACACACTCCCCTAATCGCTGCTACTGTACATACTTGTTCATGTACATTAATTGCCCTAATGATTTGGTCTGGAAAAATTTTGTTCTTGGTCTGGAAAAGTCTGGAAATTTTGTTTTCACAAAAACATGTAAGAGCATATTAGAGACTTTTTTCACTTGTTTATAAACCAATATCAGATAACTGCAGTTGGCAAATTCTTCTTACTTCTTCCCGGCAAATAAGAAGCAAGGAATTTTTTCCAAGCAAGTCACTAGGAAGGATTACGCAAAAGCGTCTGTATAGAAGTGTAAATACTACTTGAGCCAAGTTCTCAATTGTCCACATACATTTTTGTGGATGTAGGGACAACAAAGACACCTGAGTCACACTTTTAGAATGTGTTAAAACCCTAGAGAAAACAGTATTTAGTGATTATCATTTTTGCAATACTGTGCTTGTTCCCCCATGGTAAGGCAAGTGTTCAAGGGCACATGGCATATGAATGAGACTGCTGCAAAACCAAGGGAGAGGTCGCTTTGCATACGGAACAGCCTTCTGGCAAATTTTGTCATCAGCAGGGCTTGGAAAACGTATAAAGTGAGAAAAAGGGGTACGGTAAATATAAGATCGAGATAAACGTCTTAATGTTCAACATGTTTTTTTGCAGGGAATTGGTTGAACTGATTGAGTGGGTATCGTGTATTAATTCGAAGAACTTATTCAATGAAACACTTGGGTTTGAACATTTTTATATTAATTCCAATACACATGTATATAAAATCAACAACAAGGAACCATATCAACAATATATATCATTTGAAATTTAGGTTGTTTCAGCCCATGGCTTCATAACTTAACTTCCACTAATATATAACAATATTCCCCTTGGTTGCAAAATAAAACATAATAATAACAACAATCATAACCATTCTACACTGGTTCATATCTGCAGGGTGGTTTATGTATCCTTGCAGACCTTTTGTGGAAATGCTGCTGCTGCAGCGGTCTCTTGTTTTGAACATCCTGGCTTCTCCAGGCCCTGCTTCTCCTTGTCTCTGCTGCTCCATTTCTTCATTGTGAGCCACAGAAGGTAATTCCATATAGTCCAAGTTAGCAAATTCATCGAGCATTCACCATTTCCATATCTTCCAATCTCGTTCCTTCTAGAAATCTCTGGCTTCAAAAACGAAAAATGAACATTTCATGTGTAATTGTCCCTCTTAACTTTGAAATTTGAGTGCGATAATTGTCCTACAATCTTGCCTTTTTCATACTACTTTTTTTCTGGACAATAATAATATACTCCAGATCCTTCCTTATAATGCTCTGCCTCATAAATTACCCTTGTTATATCATTGTCAATTAAGTTATTGGCGTTTACTTTGTATGAAAATAAAATTTCATTTGGTGATTTCCTTACAATCACATTTACAGTATTGTTGTGATAGAACAACATTCTCTTTAAGAATTTATCCACAGAAGCCTTTTGTTATCTCTCCTGTTAAAGTCATGTACCTTTTGATGATTTGTGTGTGCCTTTCAACTTCTCCATTTGCACACGGTCTATACGGTGGACTGTGAATTAATTTTATTCCATGATTGGTACAAAATATCTGAAAATCCCTGCTTGCAAATGGTGGGCCACCATCAGAACATATGGTATTTGGTATTCCAAAAATGGAAAAATGATTTCTCAACTTATCAACAGTTTCTTCAGCCATTAAATGAACAAGTTGCCAAACATTTACGTATTTACTAAATGCATCCACTAAAATAAGAAATTTATATCCATGGAAGAAAAAATGATCTATGTGTACTCAGTGAAATGGATCATCTTCAGGCTTCCATGAAACATACTCTTGTTTATTTGGTGCTCTTAAATGTCTTCTGCACACATCGCACGACAGAACATAATTCTCTATATCCTGGTTCATGCTCGACCACCAAAAGTACTTTCTTGCAACATGTTTGGACTTCACAACTCCAAAATGAAATTTGTGCAAGTCTTTTAGAACCTTATTTCTCAATAATGTTGGCACTACAATTCGCTCACCATGGCATAACATTTCATTATTGCGATTTAAGACATTTTTATTCTGAGAATAAATTTTCAATTCTCCATCAGCTTCTTTACGTGCTATATTCCTCCAATCCTTCACTGTGTCTTCATATGCTAGTAACAATGTTTCATCCTGTTTCATTGCTTCAATTACTTCCTCAACTCGTAAAGGATCTTCACTCATCAATGTCTGATTATCCAAAAAATAAATAGGTAAATCCTCTTCTTCATTCACTAAACATGACACAGGTAATCTGGACAAGACATCAGCCATCCCTACGTTCTTCGTGTAATGAATGGAATAATCATAATTTGCTAGAAGTAACCTCCATCTTTGCCATCTCATAGATACTGTAGGAGAAATTTCTTTGTCTGGATCTAATATCGATTTACCTGTTGAAGAATCTGTAGAATTTTAAATTTGTTTCCTGCCAAATATATATGAAAATGTTTTATACCTTACACTACTGCCAAACTTTCCTTGTCAACTTGAGAGTAACTTTTTTGACTATTTGTTAAAGTATCTGAAAAACATGCAATAGGTTTCAGCACTCCTTCTATTTCATGTGTCAACTGACAACCTATCCCATAGCCACTTGCATCCGTGACTAAAACTAATGGCAATCGAGTGTCAAACGATACTAAAACAGGTGCAGAAACTAATAGCTGCTTAACTAGCTGAAACTCCCTGTCACATTCTTCATTCCAAAACCATTGTACACTCTTCTTTTGCAATAAGTAAAGATTAGGTATCCTAGAACTCAAATTAGGCAAAAATCGTGCATGATACGCCACTAAACCCATGAAAGTCACCAATTCCTGTTTTATTCTCAGGCACCTTACATTTTATTACTGCCTGAACATGTTCATTTGTAGGTAAAATTCCATGTTCCGTGAATTTCCTTCCTAGAAAATTTACTTCATGAACAAAAAATTCAGACTTCTGCAAATTTACTTTCACATTGTACTGCATCAATCTTTCCAAAACTACTACAGTTAGTTTGTAACAGCCATACAATGTATCTGCTCCTAAAAGAATGTCATCAATAAATGATACCACTCCATCAATACCACCAAGTATTGTGTCCATGGCTCTTTGAAATGCTTGAGAACTTATTTTAGTTCCAAACTGTAAACGTTTATGTACATATAAATGACCTTCATTTACAATGGTAAGAACAGGTTGAGACTTCTCTTCGACTAATATTTGATGAAAAGCTGAACGTAGATCATCTTCGTATACCACTTATGTGAACCTAACTTATGATAAAGCTCGTCAAAAGTTGGAAGTGGATATTGTAAAGTATCTACATTTGGATTTACAGTTTTGCTATAATCAGCACATACACGAATACTTCCATCTGCTTTTCACACAGCAACTACAGGACTACTCCAATCAGAACTTTCTATTTCTTCTAAGATTCCTTGCTGGCACAAATCTTTTATTGCCTTGCCTACTTCATCACGCATAAAGTAAGGTAGATTGTAACCTTTCCTTTTCACAGGTACAAATCCAGGCTTCAATGGAATTCTAACATTAATATTTCTTATGGGTTCTGAAATGTCATTATTGAACAAAATTTTAAATTTTACTAAAATATCGCTGATTCCCCATTTGATGTGTCTGTGTACAAGCTCCTTGTAATACTATTCCAAATTTTTTCTTCCATTTGCCCTTGTACAGTATCAATTACCGAACTTCTTCTCGAATCGCCAAAAGAGAATACGCAATCCTGCTCGACCAAGTATAGGTCATTTAAATCTCCTACTATAAACGGCATTTCATAACTCAGTTCTTTACAGGTAAGGAAATTTGACACTCAAACTTCAACTTTTCTCCTGTGATAGTACCATATCCATTTTTGAGTGGATTCAATCATAAAACGTCTCTGCTTTTCCATACACTACTCTTAGGTAGAATGTTAGCATAACTTCCTGTATCCACTATGAATTTAACTGGTTCATTGTAGATATATAGCTCAACATATAAGGGTTGAATCTCATTGCATAATAACTCCTCAGCATCCTTGCTACTTTCTTTACTTTTATGCTGTACAGTATTTATTAATTTATAATGAATATATTGTGCTGGCTTCCTCTGCAGTCAAAATTATTACCTCGGGGTTTTGTGTATCACATCTTCCTCCTCAGAGGGTGTAGAAGAAGATCTTACATTTGATGCTGTAGTCTTATTTAAATATTGCACACCCGTTGAGGTGTAGTTAGGTTGTCTTTGATACATGAAATCTACCTTCTTCCTTGGTGATCTTTTATCTACATCCTTTATTTCGTTCTTGTATCTACAAACATTAGAAAAATGATTTATCTTGCCACAAAATCTGCAAGCTTTCCCCATAGCTGGACAACCTTCAGCTCCGTGTTTTTTTTTTTTTTTTTTTTTTTTTTTTTTTTTTTTTTTTTTTCGAACCACATCTATAGCAAATCCAGTTACATTTGTTGGACTGTCCTGTTGCAGTTGTCCCTTATAACATTTCTTTACCTCTAATTTGCCCTTGTACATATTTCGTGGATTGTACGTGTTAACTTTTTGAATGTTTGAGTCTTGCTGAATATGGCTACCAAATCTGTCTAGTACTTCATGATTCCTAATGTAGTCACAAGCATCTTTGTACATCTTTGGAGTCTCCATAATTAACTTCCTTTTTAATGTACCTTCCTCAAGTCCAGAAATGGTTTGCTGCTTTAATTCTTCATCAAAATCTTCTGGCTTAAACCCACATGTTAATGACAACTTTTTAATTCGTGATATATAATCATCCATTGATTCACCATGCTGTTTTTTAGCATTTTTAAATTTATATATCTCAAGCAACTTGTTTGTTTTAGGTTCATAAATATCAACGAGTTCTGTCAGCAAAACCTCGACAGGAAAACTACTAGGATCATTTGGAGCTAATTTAATATACAATGCCTCATACACATTATTTCCAATCACTGATAACAATAAATGAACCTTTTTATCTTCCTTAACTTCTTGTGCTTTTAGAAATGAATCAAATCTTCACACATAAGCTTTAATATTACTTCCTACCTCATAGGATTCGAAGAATGGCAACGTATTCATTTTTCTAGCTTCTAAGATTTGAATCTTCTATTCAACTACAATAATCTCATTAATTGTTAAACTTACAAATGTATCCAATCCATCATCGCCACTTATCGTGTATTGATTCGAAGAACTTATTCCAAGGTACCTTTATCAGGTAGGCCATTCCCGAGGTTCCGAGATTTTTTTCCATGATTCTGTGCACGCTATGATGTCATTAAGAGGACAGAATGGAACTTACTTCTTTAGCGTATACAGAAGCTTGAGATAAATGGATCGATTATTTACTTATATACACCTTTTCTTGAATGCCGGTAGAATAAGAACAAATCACCCTGTTTGTGCTCTTGCCACGTGCAATAATAATAGAAGAAAATCGCCTGGAATAAAGTGATCATATGAAAGTTATACATGTTATATGTACAAAAAAAATATCTTTGGCATGCATTTATCATTCATTTTCTGCCATTCAAAAATACAGATTGTGTGCTTGTTTTCAATTATTAGCTAATGTAAAATTTCTGGTGTTGAAAAAATATTTCAAATCGTTTGTTCTAAATAAATGCTTTAGCACAGACATCTACCTCCCTTTTTGCACAATTTATGAGGATAATAACGTCTTTGATACTACTACCACTAGTAATAATAATGCCATTATCAATGTTGTTATTATTAATAATATTATTATTGGTACGTTTATCCTGGTACTTGCCCCCTCCAGACAAAAATTTGTGGTTGCGCCTCTGGCCTTACTTCCACACTCTCCTTCCGTATCATCACGTATGCAACTTTCAAAAACCTTTACACAATCGGAACTCAGTTTCAAAGTATTGCTTCATTGAATATTAAGTGCACGATAAGATTTATTAGCTTTGAAGTTGAAACATCGCCCACGAAAATAATACTTTGAACATCTCGTAAGTAGCCAACACTAATTAACAATTGTACTGTGTTAATTTACTTTATGTGCGTTTGTTGAGAAATTGTGCTGAAAATATAATGTACGACTTACAGGACAGACGTTTCTCCCCTGCACATCCTTTCAATCTTCCCGTCAATCAATTAGAAGAACTGTCATGTAAATAATGCCCAAAGAAGCTGTTCAATGTAAAGCATACTTATCAAAGCAAGGAAAATTTTATCAATGATTTTTGTATTATCAATATAATATGTTGTATAGGCTACACGTCTATTATACATTATAATTTAAAGATATCGTACAAATATAATACTATTTTGCTGGCTTTAATTTATTTTATACGTGCTTTAAAAAGCCTCATTGGTTCAGTTGGTAAATAATCTGACTCACGCTCAAGACGAGGATTCTGTTCCCTGGGTGGTTGGTCTCGAAGGGAATTTTCTCAGCAACGTCCTTGCATGAAAACTGCTTTGAGGTTCACCAGGGGTATTTAAAAATAGTATTTTGGAGGCCGGAACGTGATGCTAACACCACCTCCATAAATGGCCGGGACTGTGAATCATAATCCCTATATTCATTCATGGCATGTTACAACGTGCATAAGGTTTTAAAACTTAGTGCATATTTAGTTGCGCACCATGGCCGTTCGGTCTAAGACGTCATGCTTTGGGCTCTGGCTACAGAACATGCAGGTTGGAGTCTCCTCGGGGAAGCATAACAACTTTCCTTCTGAGGTTTCGGACTGTGTATGAGACTGGTGGCCACCCACCATTGTGAGGAAATTGGAGAGCTACAAATGAGTAGCGTAATGCGGTCATGGAAACTTACAAAAATGACTGGGTGGTCGTCGTGCTGACCACAAGTCACCTCGTAACAGGTTGGATGATCGCCCACCTCGGCAGGTGGAAGTGAGGCCAGCAGTCGGTAGGTAGGCCTTAGCCCTGTATTAGTACACATTTGAATGCATGCCGCGAGAATACACATTATGAAATTTGTTTGACTCAACTCAAACATACTGCAGAAACTCTTTCCATGTAGATTTAATAGCCGGCATCTGTGGCAGAGTGGTTAGCACATCGCGCTATGACGCCAAGGGTCCCAGGTTCGAATCCCAGCCTGGGTATGGATGTTTGTGAGTGTTCATTCATCAATTTTATCATCATGACTCATCCCCATCTTCGCAATTAGCCAAAATTGGCAGAAAAGTGAAGTAAAATAAACTAAATAAAAAAAACTAGATTTAATATTTCATATTTGTGTTGCTTGATTGAATTAGTGTTTTAAGTCAGTTTTTTGCACAGAAAGGCTAATTGTGACTGGACCTACAGTTTAAAGTGGGATCCGAACCACTATGTGCCTATACCGCGTATCGAACCTGGGACCTCTTGACTACAAGGCGATGGCGCTACCACTAGGCCATCGGGAAGGTCATATTGTGTTGCTTCATAAGTCATATTTTCTAATTGCGCACTGTATTATTAGTAAAACACATTTTATGTGTGTGTTGGATATGGTATGAGATTTAATTAGGAAAAGTGATGGAAAATGTAATATTTATACAAAGTAAATTAATGTATTATGTTCTTACAACAAATGTAACTATTACAGAATAGGAAGGCAATGCCGAAATTAGCCGTAAGTTTTTTTTATTTTTTTTTTATTCCTCGCAGTAGTAAGTATTGTTACAAATAAAATCTAAAAATTTAGATCCTCAACTCAGGTGCATCAGAGACCAAATTATAATTCTCAGCTTGCATTTACCTCCGATTATTAGAAGTATCATTCAACCGAAAAGCAATCTCTGACTGTTGGCTGATAAATGCGACGTGCCTAAAATACAAGAAAACGTAACAGCATATTCGTTCCATTATTTTTGTTTTGTATTTGTATTGCTTTTGTTTTATTTCAAGTATAATTTATCCCTTGGCTAATCGCAAAGATGAAAATGAATGGTGAGTAGATGAAATGGATGTAGGGATGATCACAAACAGTACAGAGTAATACACAGATTGTTGGTCTACATGCCAGAGCCTAGTAAGCCCACAAGAAGGAAGTTCCTAGGATATATTACCTGGAAGAAATATTGCTATTTGAATGTTTCCCGAAAAGACACCCTTTATACAATAGCCATCATGTAATTCATTCACCGGCTTGGTAGCCGAGGGCGTTAAGTGGTCGACTTTCGATTTTGCCTCCAAAGTTCCCGGTTCAAGTTCCAGCATGGGCATAGGTATTCTCTGTGAGTCAGGCACGTATCCAGGAATTCCTTTCGTGGGGGCTAAACACCATATTTTTAATGGGTATATATAGAACCTCACAATTGTATGTTTAAGGCCAGTGGTGGCAATTGGGTTCAAAATGGGAGTGGGTGGTGAAAGAAAAGTTTACTTTCTCTTCTCTTGGTATACAAGGGTTAGCATAAAGAGGCCATAGTGTGAAGGCAAAAAAAATGGGGAGAAACTACCCCCAAAATCGTTGCCACTGTTCAAGGCTGTCAAATTATTCAGAACGTGAAATCGGAACATTTTTTTCCACTCAACTCCTCTGTTTCCATGCCTTAACATTGTGTGCCGGAACCATCTCAGTATGTGTGTTTGTGCATTTCTTCTCATCAGGCATCAAAACATCTATGGCGTTTTCGAGTGTTTTTCCGAAGCTGTAACACACACACACAGCGTGGGCAATCTACTCGACAACGAGAGACTCAAACTGTGGGCTGCGAACTGGACGCAGAAAGTTCTCGAATATTTCTTTCTGATTCGAGCCTGAACACCACTACTGTGTCTTGTCCTCCCATGTTTGCAGTTCTTATGAAAGCTGAAACCCACCAAAGTATTCATATTGAGGAGAAAGCACTCGCAAGTGTTCACAATTGTCTGTCACAGCTTCCGCAGTCTTGTCATATGTTGGCACGGAACAAAGTAAGTCTTCTCGAATACAGTTCGAAACAATTAATTCACAGTGAAAACCCTTCCGCTCCCAACACATCTAGTGTTTCTTCCCCCAATATGATTAAATGCTTACTCATTTATCTCCAGTGACGTGCCCAAGGGAGGGTTGGTGAGGTCATAACCCAATTTGACCAAGTATTCCTTAAAAAGAAAAGAACGTCAAAGACAGGAAAAGATGGCAATGAGGACTGACCACCAAAAATAGTTTTCATAACCCTCCTCTTCTAAAATCCTGGGAAAATTTGGTCCGGGCACAACTAACTCATCACTCAAAACTTTGATTTTCAGTTGATCTGTGCAGTTTATTTCTTTTTTAACCTTTTGCCGCCCAAGCGTCTCGAACGAGATACCTAAATGTAACCCTCACTGTCCCAAGCGTCTCGATCGAGATGCTGTGTCAAGGTCGTAGTTTTTACGTTATAACTTTTCTATTTTTGCCTAGAATTTCGATTTTATTTTTTTATATTGTTCCTAACACATGTATTTAACAGAAATGGTTTTTTGCATTTTTTTTTTTTTTGTCTTCATGAAAATAGGTGGGAAAAGGTACTTCTCTTTTGCGGCTCTTTTCAACGTCAAATTTTTGCCAATAAAGGAAGATGGGCTTTGTTGTTCTAAAGCAATGCTTTTCACTCCCGTCTGTTAACTGCATTCGAAGGAAACTTGTTTATCAGTATCCGATGTCAAAATGAAAGTTTTCCGTGAGGGTGCATGCAGGGGGTGCGGGGTGGGGGAGGGGGAAGACTGGTTGTTGAATCTGCGTTGTGAGAATATAATTTCGAAGCACGCTGAAGGAAACCTTTTTTTGTTAGCACAAGTGTCCACAAGTTGCGACAGGGGTTACCCTGCATTGTCTAAAAATAGAATTTCAAGCAGCTGCAAGAATCGCCACTCATTTTCACTGCGTTCTAGCTTTTCGTCCGTGAATGTTGTGCGTAGGTGTCGTTTTGGTCCCAAGTGCGAGGACATTTTTTGGGTGAAGTGACATTTTTTAAAATAATTTTTGGGGGTTTTCTCCCTTCCCCCTCCATATATACGCCAAATTTGCATAAATTTTGCATTTTGTGCATTTTGACCTTTTTTCGGGGGGGGCAGGGGGAAACACCATTTTTTTTTTAAGAAAAGTATTTTTGAGGGGATTTCCCCCCTTTCCCCCTCCATATGTACGCCGAATGTGCATAAATTATATATCGTCTGAATCTGTGATTCATTCTGCGTACAACGGTATATCGTTCATATCTCCAGGCAAATAGTCTCTGAGCTAAAGTCATTTCAAGGTACCGCTGCATTTTGAAGCTTGAATCAGTGGCGTGCCCACCATTCCTTTTGGGGGTACAACTCAAGTTACATTGGTCATACGACAATGATGCAAATATTTTTCTGTTTCTTACATTCCAGCGATAATTTCTATATGGGGGGCAGGGGGGGGGGCGAAACCCCATTTTTTAAAAGAAAAAGTATTTTCAGGAGATTTCCCCCCTATACATACTCTCAATTTATGTTCCTCTTTCAATGTAAGGGAACAAGTTTCACAACCATATAATACTACAGGCAAAATTACTGTTTTGTATATTTTAACTTTTAGTTTCTTAGATATTAAACGAGAAGACAAAAGTTTATGAAGAGAGAAGTAATTTTGATTATTGCCTAACACTTGGTTTCGGCCTGTAAGCATATATTTAGTTTTCTCTTTGTTAACTTCCAAACCTATCTCTTTAGCACTTTTGAAAAATATTTTAGCATTATTCTTAATTGTATTCACATCATCCCCCAGTAAGTCTACATCATCTGCATATGCTAACAACTGAGTCACACCATTTAATTTTAGTCCTTCTTTAGTTTCTTTTACCTTCCTAACAGCATATTCTAAGGCAAAATTAAAGAGCAATGGAGATAATGCATCTCCTTGTTTTAACCCATCATGAATTGTAAATTTGTCAGACATATTAATACCCACACGAATTTTACTTTCTGTTTCACTGGTGCATATTTTTATTATACTAACAAGCTTCTTAGGTATTCCAAACTCTACTAATATATTATATAATTTATCTCTTTTGACCGAATCATATGCTTTTTTGAAATCAATGAATAGCTGATGGACATTTTGATTATATTCCCACTTTTTCTCAAGTGTCTGTCTGATGAAAAAAATTTGATCTGTAGTTGATCTGTTACGTTTAAATCCACATTGATAATCACCTATAATTTCATTAGCATATGGCGTTAGTCTTGTTAAAAGAATGTTTGATAATATTTTATATGTTGTTGAGAGTAGAGAAATTCCACGGTAATTATTGCAGTTCATTTTATCACCTTTTTTAAACACAGGAACAATTATGGATTCTTTCCATTGTTGAGGAATTTCTTCTTTATTCCATATTAAACAAATTAATTTATGAATTTGACATATTAATGAATTTCCACCATATTTAATTAACTCAGCTGGTATTAAATCAATGCCAGGTGCTTTGTTATTCTTTAGCCTTTTAATAGCATCCTTAACTTCAGTCAAGTTAGGTTCTGGAACTAAAGGTTCTGCTGTGTGGACTTCATTTACTTCTGATTTATCTCCTACATGAACATTTAAAAGATCATTAAAGTAGTTCTTCCATCTATTTAGAATATCGCTTGGGTCAGCTAGAAAATCACCGTCTTTATCTTTTATCAAGTTTACTTTAGGTTGCCACCCCTTTCTAAACTCATTTACACCTTTATATAAATCTCTGATATTTTTATTTTTGCTGTTTGTTTCAATTTCGTTAATTTTGCTTTTCAAGTAATCTCTTTTTTTACTTCTTTTTAACTTCTCGCTTTACTCTATTATAATTGTTTAGATTTGTATCATCCGAGTTATTTAACCACCTAAGTCTAGCCTGATTTCTTATTTCTATTAGATTATGACATTCATTATCAAACCATGGCTTACTTTTTCTCGGTTTATGGTATTCTATACTTTCTTTAGCTGCTGATTCTATTGCATTACGTATGTGCTCCCATTTCTTATTTACGTCTGTTTCATTTATATTTTCATCATCATTTAAATCCTGCAAAACATCAAATCTATTTGACAGTTTAATTTGGTAATCTTTCTTAATTCTTTCATCAGTAAACTTTCCTGTATCAAATTTTAGAACTTTTAGATTTTGTTGCTTATGATTTATCACTGAGAGTCTTTCTCTTAATTTAGCAATTACTAAATAATGGTCACTGGCACAGTCCGCACCTCTATGCGTACGAACGTCAATTATACTAGTATGCCTTCTCTTATCAATGAGAATATGATCTATCTGATTATGAGTTTTACCATCTGGAGAAGACCAGGTATATTTATGGATATCTTTATGTTTAAAAGTGGTACTTTTCACAATTAAATTCTTTGAGGTTGCAAAAGTAATCAATCTTATACCATTATCATTACTTAATTCATGAAGACTTTCTTTACCAATCGTGGGTTTAAATGTCTCTTCTTTACCAATCTGTGCATTACAGTCACCTAACAGAATTTTCATATCATACTGAGAAAATTTATCAAAGACCTGTTCTAACTCTATAAAAATCATCTTTAGTATTATCATCTTTATCTTCCGTTGGTGCATGTATGTTTATTAAAATAATTTTACACCACCTACCCTGTAAAACTGCATATAATATCCTATCATTAATAAATTCTACTGTTTTAAGAGCCGAGATAATTCTATTATTTATGAAAAAGCCTGTTCCAAAATTATGATTTTCAGTACCACCATAGAAAAAAGTATAATTTTTACAGTTCCCTTCTCCAGGCCACCTAACTTCCTGGACAGCTACTACATCTAATTTATACTTAACTATCTCATTAACTGTACACTGAAATGCCCCAGGCCGGTAAAGGCTCAGAACATACCAGGTGCCTAATTTAATATCCTTATTCCTAACGTAGATCTTATCCTTAGTCCAGGGACGTCCCAAAGTAGTCCCCACCCGGAGATCCGAACGGGGGACTATTTTACCTCCGGAATATTTTACCTTGGGAACATCCATGGCCTTATATAGCTGTTTCTTGACATTTTTTTTTTACAGTGCAGAGTTGTCAGCTCTACGTCTAACCCCCAATATGAATGGAGGAACTACTACACAAACACATTAGACAGCACAATTACTACACAAGACGATCACAAACACATTAGACAGCACAACTACTACACAAAACACACACAAACACATCACAACTATAACACAATATAAACACAAACACACCACAACTACTACACAATATAAACATAAACAAACTACACACCACAACTACTACACAAGACAAACAAACATACTAGACAGCATAACTACTACGCAAGACAAAACAAACATACTAGACAGCACAACTACTACACAAACATACTAGACAGCACAACTACAACACAAGATACATACATACACATCACCGATACTACACAAGACAAACAGAAATACACTAGACAGCATAACTACTACATAAGATAAACACAAACACACTAGACAGCACAACTACTACACAAGACAATCCCAACCACACTAGACAGCACACCTACTACACAAGGCAAACCCACGTAGAAGCACACCCCAACTACTACACAAGACAAACACAAACACACTAGACACCACAGCTACTACACAAGACAAACTCACACACTATACAGCACAACTACTGGACAAGACACACAAACACATAACAACCACTACACAAGAAAAAAACAAACAAAAAAATTCACACCCGGAATTACGTTTTTCTTGAAATTTCATTTAAGAGTCATTCCATGCCAAATCAACACAGATATGTGCAATTTTTAACCTGACCATCTCCGATTTTCATGAAATTTGGGGAGTTGAAACTATGCATAGAACTTAGTAACTATGAAAATTTTTAGTCTCGTGCGTCTTGTAATTGTTAAATTATTCAAGGTCAAAGTTTGCAGAAATTGCCTTTTTTGAGCCCGCTTAGCTATACTAAATCTGCTGTAACTCCTCCCCTATTTTGCCTAGGAAGCTCAAATAAAGCTTATTGTACAGGGAATTGAACAAGCTTTCCAGTGATATATAACAAGCCTACCTTTGGATAAAAATATAATTTTGTCACGTGACCTTGACTTTTGACCTTGAATATCTCAAAACATGTCATCACCAAAAATCGTGAAAAAAATATATTTGGTCACTCATTCCATACTCTAAAACATATCAAAAAATCATTCTGGGACTGCAATGGGATCAGAAGATACAAAATAATATGTGTAACTATGTGACTGATAAAAGCCCCATTACATGAACTATGAAGAGTCAAATGTCCCTTAACACCCCCTACAAAATGTGAAGGAGTTATCCTGGGTACAATTGGTCATGAAAGAAATAGGTTAGGCACAGGAAGATCCCTAGCCGTGTGTGTCAAGTGCAGATCCGGCATATTGTTGACCGCCATATTGAATTCAACGCAAAAATTTCAAAGGAAAGGGGGTGATGTGATATATCAAATCAGGCTAGAATTTCACGAGAAATAAAGTGACGAAGGTTTATCCAACATATATTTAACCAGCAAAAATTTATTACTGCATGCTTGTAACCATTTTCTCCTTTTCGAGGTGTTAAAAACAAAGCATTGGAATGCTCCTAACGTGCTAGGAACTCATCGAGATCCCGCTGACACCTTTTTTGAGAGAAAGAAGTATACGCACCATTGCATATGATTTTAATCAGCTACATTCACCAAATAGTTGAATAGTGAAGAATATTGGGAAAAGTATCTCAAACAATTACGTGACACTTCCTTTGGAATGAAAAATTCTTCAGTGACGAGGCAAATTTTTATGTTCACGGTGAAGTTAATAAAAATAATATGCAATACCTGTGATTTGCTCAGTCGAATGGTTGTTGCTGGTAAGCTAATTATGTGGTATAATGTATGGCGAACGGAAATGGTTGGTCCATATTCAACAACGGAACCTTAAATGGTGAGGGCTTCTTGGATTTGTTAAGTGAACAGGTTTTTTCACCCATGCTTACGGGATATGTCACTTTTCGAGAGTTTTGAAACAGGACAGAGTGTGACCACACTATGTAGACATTTTCGCAATTTCTTCATGGTAAATTTCTAGGTAGATTGATGGGCACACGGGGATCTATTAAAAGGCCTGCACATTCCCCAGATCTAACATCTTAGGAGGACTTTTACCTTCAGAAACATTTGAAGAGAATGGTGCATGCACTAAAAGTCCCTGATATTGACCATCTGAGAGAAGGCATAGTTGCTGATTGCGATGTTGTTGCACATGCTACATTGCAAAATGTTCTATGCGAGTGTGAGAGACGTCAACGAGTGTGCTCACAGGAACATTGACAACATTATAATGTGCATATATCGTAAGTGAAAGGTATGTGTATAACTTTTTGCTGGCGTAAGATACGTTGGAAAATCCTTCGTCACTTCATTTCTCGTGAAATTCTAGCCTGATTTGATATATCACATCACCCCCTTTCCTTTGAAATTTTTGCGTTGAATTCAATATAGCGGTCAACAATATGCCGGATCTGCGCTTGACACACATGGCTAGGGATCTCCCTGTGCCTAACCTATTTCTTTCATGACCAATTGTACCCAGGATAACTCCTTCACATTTTGTAGGGGGTGTTAAGGGACATTTGACTCTTCATAGTTCATGTAATGGGGCTTTTATCAGTCACATAGTTACACATATTATTTTGTATCTTCTGATCCCATTGCAGTCCCAGAATGATTTTTTGATATGTTTTAGAGTATGGAATGAGTGACCAAATATATTTTTTTCACGATTTTTGGTGATGACATGTTTTGAGATATTCAAGGTCAAAAGTCAAGGTCACGTGACAAAATTATATTTTTATCCAAAGGTAGGCTTGTTATATATCACTGGAAAGCTTGTTCAATTCCCTGTACAATAAGCTTTATTTGAGCTTCCTAGGCAAAATAGGGGCGGAGTTACAGTAGATTTAGTATAGCTAAGCGGGCTCAAAAAGGGCAATTTATGCTAAGTTTGACCTTGAATAATTTAACAATTACAAGACGCACGAAACTAAAAATTTCCATAGTTATTAAGTTCCATGCATAGTTTCAATTCCCCAAATTTCATGAAAATCGGAGATGGTCAGGTCAAAAGCTGTGTTGATTTGGCATGGAATGACTCTTAAATGAAAACGAGTCATCAGTTTAATACCAAATTACAACAAATTTTGTTTTTGTTATTATTATTAATTGAAATTCCTTAAAAGTTCAATTTAAATTTGGTTTAAAACTGACTGCAACTTGTAAATGACTTAGAATGCTTGAACTATAACTGCTAAGATTATTGCAACGAGGATATTACATTTTAATAAATATATAGTTTTGGGAACGAATAAGGTCCCGAGGACCACTCATTTATATTCTTAATGACTAAAGTCTCCTAGCACTTCAAGAAGGGAGCTTAGATTAAGGAGATAGTCAAGAATGTACGAGATAGTCACTTGCCGTATGTTACCTTAACTTAGGAATACATTGCCTCATTTTTAATTTCATGTTAAAGAGACTAAACGCTAATTATATTCCTCGACATGCTGTACAATTATGTCCGCAATTACGCCAAGTGTATATAGTTGAGTTGCTTACCATGATCAAGGGTATAAACCGTCCGATTAATTAAAAGTTCTAGTTTAGAAGTAATAGATGTATAAATAGGCTGTAGTGATGTGAAATGTCCATACACAAATAAGCAGTAGTGACGTGAAAGAGTCCGTACACATATATACTTATACTTATGCTTTAAGCACCACAGTTAGGCAAAGCCAAATTAATATGGATAACTAAAAGAGAATTAGGAGAGCACTTTACATGGCGCAGACGTTTCTCACATATTACCGAGATTTTTTTTGTGCTACATATTATGTTTATATATTTTTTTTCTGTCCGAAATATTGTTTTGTTTGACAGTTGAATATTTATCCTTAGCATGTTATAGCTTCGAATGTTAAAAACTTTAAAATGTAGATTGTTTTAAATTTTAAAATATAAACATTGCAATTTTTGCTTCAAGTTACGGCATTTATTAACATTAAACAGGTCCTACACGACTCAAGTGTGCACAAAGTAAATTTTGTCAAGGCATTAGTTTCTATTAATTTATTCAAATTTCATAATATGTGATAATATTTTGTTTAAGCAGTATAATTTATACTAGTTTAGTAGTTACATCACTAAAATTTTAGTTATACTTCAGAAGAAGGTAAACATTTATATTAGCAAAGTTTTGTATCAAGCTCAAATTATTGAGAATATTTATTTCATATGAATATGAATACAGGGTCCGTTCTGAAAGTATCCGAACTTATTTATTTGCAAACAATTTATTGATGACAATTACAACTGCTGTCAATATTCTTCAATGTAGGCACCTTCAGCCTCAATACAGCGTGTATAGCGACTTTTCCGCTGTTCACAGCAGTCCTCTTTAATGCTGCGGTCGTGGCAGCTTGAACCTCTTCAATTGACGCAAAATGCTTCCCCTTGAGCACCCTTTTGACCTTGGGAAACAAAAAGAAGTCGGCTAGTGACAAGTCTGGGCTGTAAGGGGGATGAGGCAGCATTGCCATGCGTACGTTGGCCAAAAACTCACCTACCAACAGTGCTGTATGAGCCGGCACGTTGTTGTGGTGAAGCACCCACCTGTCGACGATGTCAGACCAGACGCGCTGGACCCTCTGTCGGAGATGCTGAAGCACTGTTTTGTAGTAAGCTGCATTCACAGTGGTCCCACCAGGTACAAACTCTTTGTGCATGACCCCCTTTGCATCGAAAAAGACAAGGAGCATTGTCTTCACCTTTGATTTTGACATCCGGGCCTTCTTTTGATGAGGGGATGCGGGGGGTGGGGGGGGGGGGGGGTGCCATTCTGAACTTTGTCTCTTGCTTCCGGGGTCATACTCGAATAGCCAGGTTTCATCCCCGGTAATCACTCGGTCGAGAAATGTTTCGTCACCGTCCACACGTTCCACAATTTCGCGGACAATTCGCACACGACACTGCATTTGATCGTCCGTCAAAATCTTCGGAACCATTTTTGCACAGATTTTGCGTAACAATTTCAAAAAGTTGCATTTTCGCCAGTCCTACCTCCTCTGCAATCAACTGGAGACTTAAACGCCTGTCTTTGTCTAACAGAGCTTTCACACGGGCCACATTTTCCTTCGTTTTTGACGTGGACAGCCTCCTTGAGCATTGTTCGTCCTCGACCACCTCCCGTCCTTCCTTGAACGCCGTGTGCCATGTGTAAACTTGCGTGCGGGACATCAGTTCCTCGCCGTAAGCCTCCCGTAGCATGGTTAAAGTCTTCGTAAAGTTTTTTCTTTCAATTTAACACAAAATTTCACAGCGTAGCGCTGTTCCAAAGTGCGCTCAATTTTCACCAAATCCACCAACTGCAAATTCTCGACACGACGTTTTTTCCATGTACACAACACAAGCGATTGCACCTCAACCACTGCTCGCAGCCAACTGAGCAAGGCCTTGTTTTGTAGGTTAAGGTCCCCACTGCTACCTGGTGCAGCTTACCCGAACCCTCAACCAATTCTCACACTGCGCTGCGGACAGTTCGGATGCTTTCAAAACAGACCCTGTACATCGACGACAAGATTTTATTGTGCCCAAATAACAAGTATTTTTGTAGGATATTGGATCACAACCAAAGTCCTGGAAATCCATTTTGCTGTCACAGAATGATTATGGTTAAACCACAACGGTTTTAGTTTTAAGCTTTGCTACAATAATATGCTAAGCATATTTTAGAATGGATAGAGAGAATGATAGATTCTTCATTTTTAGTGATGTTCGCATAATATAAGGCAATTATCGCATATTTATAGATTAATTATTTTATTTTTTGGATGGTACACTTTAAATTAGCATTGTTTCCCATGTAATTTTGTATTTAAGTACAATTTTTAATGACCACTTGCACACTATGAGTAACATAAGAGACTAAAATAATATTTTTTTTTTTACACAGCAAAGTTTAAACAGGCTTCTACAAGTAAATGTAACCAGTAGGGAAAATAAGTGCAAGGCGAAAAATAACATTATTACTCGTTTAGCTTTAAATTCATTTTTATATGTCCTTATAGTAATGTGGTATTTTCATTTTAAATGAACAAGACTGGTTTTCTCATCAAAAGTAAAGTTGAAGAAGCAATACATTCAAGCAAAGTTACTAGCGACCAGTATTTCACATCAAATCATCATGTATTTTAGAAGTAATTGATAAACAAACTGGGCATACATACGCAAACGAATCTATTTCCTCATTGTCATTGTACAGTGAAACGCAGAAGCATGTTAAGGACATAGGCATTGATGTAGATGCAAGCAATACATTATTGATGCAAAGGGTACATTTCAACGGCATCTGAG
This sequence comes from Lepisma saccharinum, assembly GCF_977018435.1. Taxonomy (NCBI): domain Eukaryota; kingdom Metazoa; phylum Arthropoda; class Insecta; order Zygentoma; family Lepismatidae; genus Lepisma; species Lepisma saccharinum. Next base: position 16,581,200 of record NC_139236.1, on the reverse strand, counting down.
AAACACAGCAGCGGCCAGAGTTCAGTTACACAGCTTTACATATCTTGTGGGCTCGAATCTACGACCGGACGAAGAATTTTGCTAACTTAAGAATTTCCCCTCCGCACCTCTCCCGTTATGGGGATCAGGTATCTGGCCAGCAAAACCCCGGTCGAGGGAGACATGCAGAATTGAAGCAGGAAAATTATTGTAAGCAGAAATGATGACGGCTATAAATTATTTAGGCTGTAACAGGTTGCCAGATTGTTAGAACATTGTCAAATAGTAACTCACAACAAGCAATAATGAATTAAACTCAATTAATCGAATCACGACATATATCATTGGTACTTTACGGGGACAAAAATAAATTAAAATTCCGATTGCTTTATAGGCACTATCCTATTTTCTTTCTAGATTCTGGAATAAACATGGTAGCTTTCACGAAGCTATTCTCATCATATTTCTTTTTATATTTTTCCACTAGGAATTAGCATTTTAGTCATATTTTAATGGGTATAATATAAGAGTTTATTACTAGTTTAAGTATATTTCAATTGATAATGACATTTTAAAATCATGAGTGGCAAAATATTATTCTTGAATGTTGTACTAAAAAGATTGGATCAAAATAATCCTTTCCCGGAAAAAAATTCCTATCTTAAATCTAAGCTAATATTACCTTTACCTTAAACCTGTCACAAATTCGAAATTTATCAGCTGTCGGCCAGAGAACAGCCAAGGTGAATAATTCGGCATTCCCAAACCCGAAAGGAAAATGTCGAACCAGGAACGACTGGCAGCGTGTCCAGTATCCTGACAGCATTCGCCAGCTTGCGAGCCAGAATGCTGAAACATGTTCCAGCTTTACTCTACAAGGGATCATGGAAATCCCCCCCCCCCCCCCCTTGTTAAGGCAATTTGTAAAGTACTCCACGACGTGCCACGTTCCAGAGAATCTACACAGCCCCTCAAAATTGTCGTGCTACGTCTGGAACAAAATTTTTACAAACAACGACTTGTTCCAGAGGGTTTTGTTTTGTCATGAAATGAACTGTAAAATGCAAAATAGAATCTTAAACACGAAATTTACCATTTATATATAGACTTTCTGAAGTCTGAAGTATCCTGTGATTTATGCAATTCACGTAAAATTGATTAATTCTGCTGCAAACATTTGAGAAGCAAAAATGGACCCCTTTATAAAGGAATAAACTTAATATTCTGGTAATGACTTAATGTGTTATTAGAAGGGATACACTTGTTTTGTGTAATAGTTCAGTTTTTAAATCAAATTTGAGATTATATTCACATTTTTAAAACCAAAATGTCATTTTATATGCTGCTTTTTTCCACTATAACAGCAAAATTTCATTTTATTTACAGCTTTTGCACCCGAAATTGACTGTTTTTGTACTGAAATTTTCCTTTTTTATTTATCAAAAATATGTGCCTCTACTGATTACATGTGTTAATGAAGGAAATGCATGAACCATTCAGGGTCTTCGTGGAACATCAGCAACTTTGTATCACCTTGTTTTTTGTAAATCTTTACATCTGCACTTTGTGAGTAGCAGCAACAATTTCTTATCAATCAATCCCTAAAAATTACAAATCACTGATCATATTGAGAGTAACAAAATATAATCAAAACTTTTTTCCTCTGTTTTTAGATTGCACGCCTGCCATTGAGTTTTGGTGAGCTGAGAAATTTGAAGTGGCTGGATCTGAAGAACAACCCTTTGGTACCAGCACTGGCAGATATTGCAGGGCCGTGCCTGGACTCTTCTCAGTGCCAGCAGTGTGCTCGTAAAGTTGTGCAGTTCTTGAAAGATCTAGGCCAGCAAGTTGAAGTGGAACGCCTTAAGAGGCAGCAACAAATGGCAAAAGGTAACGTGGAATGATCTTGAACCTTTATACAATGATGAAGTAATAAACATTTAGACTAGGACTTAATTGATATTGATGTATTGATATCTGCAGCAGCTAATACTTTTCCATAGTTTGATTATTTCACAGGGTATGTTAACACTTTAGCAAAGTTCACCATTGTTGTGAGAAAGAATATATTTTGTGATTAAACTTCAACTATTTTAATATTCCAATGTTTTTTTTTTTTAAGCTTAACTAGTAAATTGATGCATAAACTGCAGTGGAATACTAAATAGCTTAATATCTGTCAATGCAGTGAAACCCCAATTTTATGTAAAATGTGAGACAAGTCAAAACGATGAAAGCATAAGGGAGGGGTGAAATTCAAGTGTCTGTAAGAAACGACTACACGATCGAATATTTTGAGAGTATAATGTGTCAAAAATAATTTAACAATGGAAAAGAAGTATGACTATGAATTCCCAATGGAAGAAAGCAAGACATGCTGTGAAAATCAGTGGTGCATTAACATGAACCACTTTCGTGGGTAGGGGCTTGTGGATGACTGCTTCTAATTGCTGCCTATTAGGTTCAATTTATGCATCTGGTTGTGTGTGGTCTTCATTTACTCTGGAAAAGATAAGGTGAAGTTCCCTGTGCATGTGCCATGAAGACACATTTATGAGATGTGGGTGTAGGGCCTGACACACATTCTTGATCTCTGCCATTTTCGAGGTGATCTGATCAGCACCACTCTGCCTTTATGCCCCCACCCCTTCCTCCCCAGGGTTGTTCCCAGATACCCTTATATTTGATGTTGGATGAACCCCATCGCTGTTTTATGTGGGGACAAGGCTCGAAAAATTCTGACCTTTACTCTGTAAACTGGTACAGTCAAACCCCAATTTTACATTTTTCATGGGCCCATAAATAAAAAATGTAAAATGGGAACGAAAAAAGCAGGAAAGCATATGGGAGGGGGAAACTGAAGTGTCAGTATTGACTACACAATTGACTTTTTAGGGGTATATTATATCAAAAATTGTTTTAACAACGGGATAGATGTATGATTATGAATTTCTAAGGAAAAAGCAAGACCTGCTGTGAAAGTCAATGACGTATTAATGGTACCCACTTTCGTAGGGTAGGGATGGTGGATGACTGCTTCTAACTGTCACCTGTTAGGTTCAGTTGATGCATTTGATTGTGTGGGGTCTCCATTTAGTCTGTAAACATGGTTGCTAGTTTTTTTAAAGACCCAGTTATTGGAGGGGTAGGTGATTATTTATAGCCGGACATCAAGCATCTTTATATACTGCAATCAAAGTATCCCGAAGACATGAGGAATGGTTCAGATTCGACTTTGAGATGCATATGTATCCAGTCCCAATCAGTCTAACATCATGAAGTCAACAAAACAAGCTTTGTCAAACTTTTGCATTTTTAGAAGTCACAAGAAATTATCAGTGACATGTGCGGGATTTTCGAAAGGGGATGGGGTTACATAAACACATGTCAGCCCTCACTTTACCATCTTTTCCTGCCTATGACGTTCTCCTTTTTTCCCCCAGAAATACTGGCCAAAGGGGGGGGGGGGGTATGACCCCATCATCCCCCCCCCCCTTGGGCATGTCACTGAGTGTTATTTTACATCCATATTATCGATGATTTATTATTGGATTTAGATGTCTTGTGGAGGGCAAACACCCCTTCCATCAATAATTTCCCTGCAAATAACTTGTTTCCTTTTTTTTGTCTTCCCGTCAACGTTTTAAAAAAGAATAAATACCTAAATAGTATAAAAAATTCACAACTTACGTGAGTGAATATAAATTTATCCAAACTACGTTTCGAAGGTCAATACTTCCTCCTTCTTCAGGTCCACATGAATATCTAGACACCAGCCATGGTGTCACGTAAAAAGTGTTATATAGGGATATAGGTTGAAGGCTAGGGTAAAAACACTTATAAAAATCCTTGACTCTGACAAAGTAAAAGTTCCTGTGTTCCTAAAAAGCCCATATTAAAATACTAAAAGGTTAAAAGCAGGTCCACTGCTTGTAGTGTGTTGTGTCAGTGAGATGATTGGAATGCCAGCCGTAAGGTTCACGTTAGAACAAAGAACTTTTATGTATGACACTTATGTGAAAATAGACTCGTGTTGAGACGTGTGTAGGCAATTTGTACAGAAATTCCCTGGCGTTTCACCTCCACATGGAGATACGGTTAGACATCTTGTCCTTAAATTACGAGAAACTGGATCGTTAAGTTTTAAAACACCTAAGTAAAAACGACGGATTCTAACCGAAGCAAAATTCGATGAAATTGGTGCAGCGTTAGAACGTTTTCCAAACAAACCTCTACACCGTGTTTCACAGGAGATGGGCGTGTCAAAATCATCAGCACATACAGCCACTAAGCTACTAAAATTAAAACCGTACTCTTATAACACAGGTTAGTGCTCGTTTTGCAATATTTATATAAATGTCTGCATACGTCCATAAAAATAAGCGGGCATTACAGGCTGCAAATGTCGGCATCTCCATCAGCGCCGCCCGCCACGCTTCTCCCAATCTTTTGGCTGAAGATTGAAATGAACGCACGGTATGTGCAGCCTCATATACATTCCGGTCTAATTTACTACTACTTTTTTTTAATAACTTCCTTTTTTAGGATTCTATATTTACTTTCAATTATGTGTTCCGAGAGGCCAGTGTTAGGAATCCCTTCCCTAATATCTTTATCATGCTCCTCCATCGGATTCGCATGCTCCTTCCGGTTTGTCCAACATATTCCCTCCCGCATTCACACACAATTCTGTAAACACCGTTCTGCCCTTCAAGGTCTCCTTCCCCCCCTTTCTTATATTCAGTAAAATACTTCTCAATATTACAGGAGGCTTTGCTCCACATTTACCACCGTACTCTTTCATGGCTTTTTCTATTTTTTCCGAAATTCCTTTATGATAGGGAATACCGACAAAGCAAACTCCATTGTTCCGTCCCTCCTCTTTTTTAATTTTCCTATCGCCAATATTGGATATTTCATTCCTTACAACTCTCCCAGCTTTCCTAGCGATTCTATTCATCTCCAAGATTGAATATCCGTACTTCAAGCCCACTCCCCTTATCTAAGCTATTTCTTTCTCTTTCTCACTTTTGTTGTTACACAATCTTTCGGCTCTAATAAAGAAATTGAGATAAATGTTATATTTGACTCTACATGAATGTTCAAATCTCCTGGTTATGTATAAATCACCTGTAAGGGGCTTATGAAATACACCCGTCATTATTCCGCAATCAGTTTTTGTTATACTTAGGTCAAGAAAATTAATCTTCTTGTTGATTAGGTCATCCCTAGTAAATTTTATCCTTTCCTTCTGTTTTCCCATTTCAGTGAAAACAAGGTTTGGTCCTTTTCCTTCCCAATAATGAGGATGTCATCAACATACCTACCATAGAATTCTAAACTTCCCACTACTTGGTCTAAGGCAGCTTTTTCGATGTAATGCATGATGATATTAGCCACGAGGCCGGTTATGGGGTTGCCCATTGCTAACTCCTCTTTCTGTTTAAATATCTTTTCGTTAATGTAAAAGTAGTTGAAACTAGTTATGAGGAAAAACCATCTAACATATTCCCATGCCACTAAAATTTCTACTCCTTCCTCCAACAACCACCTCTGAAGGCAGTCCCCCGCTTTATCTCTTTTTACACTGGGATACAAATTTACTACATCAAAACTACTGATATTATCATCCTTCTCCCCAATTTCCAACTCTTCAATGGAGTTTTTGACTTCAACTGAATTCTTAACACTAAATTGGGTACTCCCAGTAATTTTCTTCATTCTCTTTATCAGTTTCTTAGCCAGTCCATAACCCAGGTGTTCATATGTAGGAATGATGGGTCTAAGAGGGATACCATTTTTATGGGTCTTTAGAATACTGAATGCGGTAGCAATGTTACCTTCTTTAACCTTTTTTAGGAGTGTATTTTTCTCCTCACTTCCCAGGGTGATACTAGTTTCTATGCTTTTCTTAATTTCCCTTTTTATCTTAAATTAGGGAAGGGATTACTAAAACCGGCCTCTCGGAACACATAATTGAAAGTAAACATAGAATCCTAAAAAGGGAAGTTATTAAAAAAAGTAGTAGTAAATTAGACCGGAATGTATATGAGGCTGCACATATATGCACCGGAAATGATAATAAACTTAATAGAGACGAGGGCAATTTAGAGGAGGGGTGGGTCCATTTTCTTAAAAAGGGGGGTAAAACTGGTAATGATTATGCTGAGTTAGATTTTCATGTCACAGCCGAAGTTTCGAGCTGCAGGGGAAGAACGTGAATTTTCATTGGATTGGCGAAATGAGAGTTGAGGAGAATCAGTCCCATGGAGGGGAGGTAACCTTCAACTCTGTGTACGGAGACTTTTTCCCACACGCTTTGCTTCACAGCTGAATTGGATTCCTGGGCTGCTGCAGTGGACCTGCTTTTAACCTTTTAGTATTTTTGTATGGGCTTTTTAGGAACACAGGAACTTTTACTTTGTCAGAGTCAAGGATTTTTATAAGTGTTTTTACCCTAGCCTTCAATCTATATCCCTATATAACACTTTTTACGTGACACCATGGCTGGTGTCTAGATATTCATGTGGACCTGAAGAAGGAGGAAGTATTGACCTCCGAAACGTAGTTTGGATAAAATTATATTCACTCACGTAAGTTGTGAATTTTTGATACTATTTAGGTATTTACTCTTTTATATTTGATAGTGAGTAATACACACTTCATCATTATGTTACAACGTTTTAATATTGCGTGATTTATTTTCAGCATGTAAATGGTTCTGAAGAAAACAGGGATTATATCATTCTTAGCATCGTGCATTTCCTTCCTGCACTGCTCTGTGTTTGCAAGGCGGTTATCAGAAGCAGAATAAGAGAAAAATTATCTCGTCTTTTTTTAACTCTCGCATCGTGTCTGCTGCTCGTCAAAGCAAAACAACCTTCTGAGAGTAGATTCAAAACACTTCCGTTTTTCTTCCCTTCAGACTGAATGAGTCATGGCTCTGAAGCCAGGAGACAAAACATTGGCGCCAGCTGCCTGCTGCTTGCAGACACCCCTCCGACTGGGTAGGTAGGTAGGGACAGGAAGGGGGAGACGAACAGGTGGTGGAGCGCCCTGGTCAAGTTGCAGAAAGAAAAGTAGGAAGTGGGGGGGGGAGGAGGAATCACTGCTTGACACTCTCCCATGTTGCCATGTCAATGCTTCAGACATAGGAGCAAGAATTTTTCATTAAAGAATGAAAAACCGGCTCAAGTCTTTTTCTCTTTTTACTTGCAGTACGCTATGTTCGTTGAATACGCACATTCAGGTTCAAGAGGAACTGCGTAATTTTAGACCTCAGAGGAATGAAGATGGCAGATTTCTTTTCGCCTTTATGTTAATTGGTTAAGGTGTCTAGTGTAAGGGGGCTCATTTCCACACAAGCAAGAATGTAAGGGCAGCAATACTTGGCACTCTTCAGTATTTACATGACTAGTGATGATACCATAGGGGGGCATGAGAAAGCAAACCCCCCTTCAAATGAGGAAAAGGCGAATTTAAAGTTCCCCATGCCATGATGCATATACTATAGGGGATGTGGAAGATCTTGTGATCAGCACCATGCTCCAGCCATCTTTATCCCACATACTCTTTGATCTCTTACAATTTGGAGGTGATGATATCAGCACCGCACTTGGGCAGCTTTTACCCCCCAAGGTTGCCCCCAGGTACAAATTTATTTTAGGCTGGCTGAGCTCCAGAGCTGCTTTATGCGGTAGCTTAGATCACCCGCATTTTAATGGCATTTAGATGTGCACTAAATTTGGCTGCTCTCAGAAAATATTGGCGATCCCCTCGTTTATTCACTCATTACATATATTTTACTTTCATCCAAAGTAATACGAAACTTTTTATACTAATCCAGACATTCGTAAAATTCTTCTTTTTATGTAGAATATAAAGGCATTGTCTTTGTACAATTATTTATTACAACACTATTACAATGGCACTGAATCAACGTGCAACAGTATACGATACAACTGCATATGGATTGCATACGTTTTAATAAATAAAGCACATGTATATGTTTGGTTTTAAAGTAATGTTACACTGAACTTTAGTTCATAATTGTGACTGCCAGTTACGTACCGATTATTAATCACAAGATGCAACGTTACACTTATGTGGAAGAGATCTTTATTATGCTCTAACCTCGCAAACATGCCTTGCAACCAATGGAAAAATTGTATTCCATCATGGCTACTGGAAATCTTGCAATGGTGAACCATGACTTATAAAATAAACTTTTCACTCTGCCATTGCCTTCCAGGAGTTCGTAAGAGCAAATGCTAATTCCTTAGCTTGAAGTGAAGCCAACATTCATATAAGGAGATCGTTTCATCACACAAAATCATAGTCTGTTTTCCTGCGAAATCCATGTATCAAAATGGTACTCCTGGCTTTCTTGAATGGAGCAAAATATTTGTACAAATTCTCCTTCATTCCGAAAAATGCCCAAAATTAAGTTTTTTAACTGCCTTTTAGGCTACCATGGCTTGTCCTGATCCACAATGGAATCCGGAAATACCTTTGCTGCGGCTCCACACTGTTGTGCATCCGTACCGCTGAGATTATGATAAAAACACTCTCGTACTGATTATATGTGGCGTTATTGTATATAAAACATGAGCGAACTGTAAATATACATAAAAATACATGAAAGTTGTGAACAGCTATCCTTTCTCGTGCTGGTGCATGTCTCTGCTGTCTGCTCAACGATGTTCTATTGTTTTTGTTAATATTTAACGCCAAGAGATGGTTCTGGTTGGCCTTTTACACACTGTTTTGCGATTGATGGAACATGCCTTTAACCTAATTGAGTTACACTAGCTACACTACACTGGAAGGGGGCACAGTCTTCCGACTGCTCTCTTCGTCTGGCCGTGGATTGTTTTTATAGACACCACCGGAACAAGTCCATCACCTCCAGAATGTAGCTCGGTGATTCTTCTTAACTTCCAGCTCAAAGGGGGAAGGTTGTCTTCTTTGAGTAAGACCAGGTTTCCAACTCGTAGATTTGTGTTCTTCGGTTTCCACTTGGATCGTTGTTGAAGATTTGTGAGATATTCACGTGACCACCGGTTCCAAAAATGTTGATATAACTGTTGCATATGCTGCCACCTGGATAGTCTATTCACTGGAATTAAGTTCAAATCAGGTTCTGAAATGGTAGTGAGTGCCTCACCAACTAGAAAATTAGCAGGGGTTAAAGGGTTAAGGTCGTTTGGGTCATTAGCTAAAGGAGTCAAGGGTCTAGAATTTAAGCAAGCTTTGATAAGTGTTAGATATGTGTAAGTCTCTTTCTACGTGAATGAGGCGTTTCCTATTATCCTTTTCAAATGATGCTTCAGCGACTTCACTGCAGCTTCCCAGAGGGCTTCCATACTTGCCGATCTTGGGGGTATGAATTGCCATTCAATGTTGTCAGAAACTAGGCATTTCTGAACCTTTTCTTGATGAACTTGTGACATGAACAATGCTTGTAACTCCCGTAATTCACGTTTTGCACCTACAAAGTTTGTTGCATTATCAGATAAAATTTTAGCACATCTTCCTCATCGAGAGATGAATCGTTTCAATGCTCCAATAAATGTATCTGTGGTTAAATTGCTGACTAGTTCGATATGCACAGCCTTTGTAGCCAGACAGACAAAAATTGTGATGTAAACCTTTTCTAGTCTGCTGCCACGATGATTGTTAGTTTTGATGTAAAATGGACCGCAGTAATCTACACCTCTGTGTAAAAATGATCTACTTGGAAAGTCTCCCATCAGCTGTTCAAATGTGTTCGGTTTGTTTTTCTCGTTAAGTTTCGTCCACTGAGGGGCCAATACGATTGTCTTAGTGACATCAGCAGAAGTTGAGGTCCAGCATGGAGTAGTTTTCTGTGCTCATTTGCAGCTATCAAAGTAGTCAGTCTGGATTTTTGTTGTTGAGTACGTTTTATTATGCATGTAATAGCTGATTGCAGTTAAGTTGTTGTCAATGGTCCAAACTGTCATTTGTTCTGTAACTTTCTTGACTTGTGAGCGAATCTCATACAATATGATGTTACTCTTTGTAATCGTTCTAATGTGGAGTATCGTTCAAGTAACTCAAATGAGTTTGTAGTTGTTAATGTGACTAGTTTTCCTTTGTTCAGGCACTTCCTGAGGTTCAACTGCAATCTCATTGTGTTCAATAAGTTCATTTGTTAACCATGATGGTCCATGCCACCAAGATTTAGCATTTGGCATTTGTGATGGTAACAAGCCTCTTGAAATATGATCTGCTGGATTGTCTTTAGTTCGTATGTCTCCATTCATAACTGCTTGTCAGTTTCTGTATTTCACCCACTCTGTTGGCTATGAAAGTTTTCGATTGTGATGAAGGCACTTTCAGCCAAGCTAGTACAGCAGTAGAGTCTGAACATAAAATAATTTTGATTCCTGTCCATTTCAGAGTTTTTGTGACCTTCGGTGTGTGTGTCTGGCAAGAAGTAATGCTCCACAGAGTTTTTAGAGGGGTAACGCGAGATTTCGAGCAAAGTAAAGTAGACGTGATGTGTCCATTTGAATCTGCATTTAATGTAAATAAATCCATAACCAAGCTCAGATGCATCGCTGAACCCTTGTATCTCTACTTCTGATGTTGATTCGGTCATTGTCCATCTGGGTACATGATGTTTCTCTAGCTGTGGTAGTTCCTTACGAATGTGATCCTATTCTGAATGCAGTGATGATGGTAATGTTTCATCCTAATCTAGTTTAAGTCTCCACAGATGCTGAAGAAATACCTTTGCTTTGACTGGTCCTATTATTCCTAATGGATCGAAGATACCAGCAATGGTGGATAAAACAGATCATTTGGAAATTCTTTCATTTCGATTTGTATCTTTTATTGTGAAGTAAAATTCATCTGTGATTAGATTCTATAATAATCCTAAACTCCTTATAGTTTGTTGTGCTTTGTCAATGTGATACTGTTTTGTTTATTGATGTTCTGCTGGAATGTGAGACAATAATGTTGGGTCATTAGCACACCATTTTCTCAATTGAAATCCTTCACGTTGTAATAATGCAATGAGGCTGTTCTGCAATTCTAATATTTCTTCCTTTGTATTGGAACCTGTTAGAAGATCATTAACGTAGAAATCTCTGAGTATGGCTTCTGTAGCCTTTGGAAAGTCCTGTTTTTCATCTAGTGCAACTTGTTCAAGACATCTAGTAGCAAGAAATGGTGCTGAAGCTGTCTCATATGTCACTGTTGATATCTGAAATGTTTTGAGAGGTTTCTGAGGTAATCACGCCAAAGGATTTTCTGCAGACAAGTATCTTCTGAATGAATCCTAATTTGTCTATACATTTTCTGAGTCACAAGTAAGTTTGTATTTGTGTTGTCTAAATCGTGTGACAATAGTGAATATGTCATCTTGTGTTGTGGGTCCTACCATTAGAATATCATTGAGTGATAATCCACTGGAAGTTTTGCATGATGCATTATAAACAACAAGGTGCTTCGATGTTGAGCTTCTTTCTTTGGTAACCCAAAGATGAGGCAAGAAACATTCTGAAATGTGACATTCATTCCTCAATACTTTGCATATGGTTCAAACTTTCATATTCGTTCATGAAATTGGCATAACCATCTTTCAATTCTGGATTCTTGATGAGCCTCTTCTCCATTAAATGAAATCTTCTGGTTGCTATTTCCTTCAAATCACCTAATTTGCTTATGCTGTCCTTTACTGGCAATCTAACAATAAATCTTCCAGTTTCATCTCTCTTGAAATTAGCCTTAAAATTTTCTTCACAAGCAAGCTCTTCTGCAGATAAGCTAGGCTTAGTGTTGCATTCTTCAAGTGACCAGAATCTTTGCAGTCGATCCTCGATTTGTTCTTCTATGCTAAGACAACATACATTTACCTCCCACGATCCAACCGAAAGTGGTTTTCTGTAGAGTTGGCAATCCTGGTGCAAGACGTATTTGACCTATGCAAAGCAGATCAAAGAATATTCCCACTCTGATCAGTAAGTCTAATCTTTGAGGTGTATTGAATTGTGGATCTGTGAAATGAATATTCCAATTGTTAATAATAATTGGAAGTGCTGGCAGTTCTTGCGTGATTTCTAATGTGACAGAATAAAGCATTGAATCTTGATCTGACAATGGCTTGAATGCTGTGACATGCCTTTGATTCTGATGCGCCTATTCCATTATGTGAGACACCCTGTTGGTCCTTTTCAATTTCAACATTTGCGCCATTCTTGAACTGATATAAAGTTTGATTGTGATGCCAAATCGAGAAGCGCTCGCCAACTATGATATGATCCTTGTGCATGACTAATGTAAATAACTGCTGTACACAACATTACGTTTGTTTGTTTCTGAGTATTCTGTGTTACACATGTAACAGATTCTGTATCTCTCCATCCTGCACTCGGAGTGACGTAGTTTTCTGTTTGAGAAAAACGACTTATGATGATGATGATGATGATGAAGTGCTGCATGATGATGACTGCTGAGAAATATGCAGTAAGGAATTGTGCCTTGAATTGCAAATCTTACAATTACCTGAAGGGCATGTCTCATATCTGTGTCCAGCTTTCAAACAATTGAGACAAAGTGAAATAAGTTTTACTTCCTTTATTCTCTCTGGTACTGATTTTGTTTTGAACAAAGAGCACTGATAAAGGAAGTGTGCTTGATTACAAAACCTGCACTTTGGTTCATTGTATGAAAGATGAACGTTTGTTTTGAACGTATTCTTACTTTCCGATCCACTCTTCTGAGAATAAGAGCCTTTGTTGCGAAACTGAGGTTTACTTTGTGTGGGCCGATTGTTATCTATGGCATCTAAAACTTGACAACTTTGTTGCAGAAACTGAATGAGTTCTGACATCAACGGATGTTCTGTACGTGGAATTGTTTCTTCCCATTATTTATGAGTAACACTATCTAATTTACTTGTGACTAAATGAAAAAGATGAGCGTCCGAATTTTCTGTTGGTTGACCAACCGATTTTAAAGCATGTAAATGTTTCACTATGCTGTCTAGAAGTCGCAGCGAAGAACGCAACTAGTGAAATTTCTGAATAGCTTGCAATGACGAATTAGTGCTTGAAACTTATCAAAAAAAGGCAACCATTGATCATAATGTCCATGAAATAACTGTAGGTTTATCACTGGCAATTTCACTGCTATATTGTCCTGCGTATCTTTTGGCAACCTTCCTGTTCCTGTAATGACTCATCTTTCAAATGTTCGATTTCTGACTGAATGTTTTCAAATTCTTTCCACGATTCAACAAATTTCTCATGACGTAATGTTAATTGTGCGATTCCATGTTCTTCTGTGAGGCTATCAATGTATGCTCTGAAACACGTAACTCTAGCCTTTACTTGTCCCTGCTTAACGATAAGCTCTTTCAGTCTGTCTGCATTCATTGTTGCTATTGAGAAATTCAAACTGTTTTGTCATGACACTGATGCACTGGAAATGTTCATTGCACTATTGAAAGTTCACTTACACTTCACTGAACACTAACACAGAGTAACACATAGGGTGTGAGGATGTAATTGAATAGGAAATTGACGAAACTTGCATGCACTCACTACCTACCTTGTTGTTGCTGCTGCGATGCGACGGTTAACATCCATGGTGTGCTCAATCTCGCTGCATCTGGATTTGGAGAACCAAAATGTTGCAGTTCCGGACTGTTGTGCATCTGTACTGCCAAGATTATGATAAAAACACTTGCATACTGATTATACGTTTCTTAAAGCATGAGCGAACTGTAAATATACATAAAAATACATGAAAGTACACTGCGTTGTGAACAACTATCCTTTGTATGTCTGCTGCCCTCTCGATGATCTATTGTTGTTGTTAATATTTAATGCCAAGAGATGGCGCTGGTTGGCTTTTTACACACTGTTTTGCGATTGCTGGAACAACCTTCTCACTTCCTCCCCTTCACTTGCACATAAAGTTTTTTACAACAACAAATCACTCACTGACAATGCTTAACAGAACCTTAACAAAACTTCTATTAGCTTGGCAACAATTAATTTCAGAATTTACCATCCAGCTGCAGAAGCTCAGTTGTTAGGGTGTCCGATCCCCCACGGGGGAGAACTGGGATTCTTCCACCTGTTCAAGCGGCTCCAGCACCCACCCAGCATCATACAAAGTGGGTACCTGGAGGAAACTTAAGGCGTAAAGCTGGTCAGGGGCACATCACATCATCCCCCCCAGCTGCCCGACTATATCTTTTCCCACTATTTTGGCTGATGTTCACAGATTTTCTACCTGACTCAGTGTCATTTGCAATTAAAAAATTCATAGCGTTCCATTACACACAATCACAAATGGTTAAAAAATCATTAAGCTGATGCTTTTCATCAACAATTGATGGTACAACCTCGCATTACATAAATATGTGGTACTTTGATAAAATGTGATGCCATTATTTTCTTTCTCTAATTGATCAAATGTACACGCTGATGCCATCTCGTGATCAATTTACAGCCTTCTTTGTATGTTGTTTCCTCTCATGTGAAAGAGTGTGCCAAAGAAAACTGGTATAGTAGCAAATATTATTATGTACTTATAGTATAACCTTATTACTTCCATTATTCAGAGGCTAAGACTACCACTCCAAAGGAAAAGCAAGAAAAGAAGAAGAAAAAATCAAAAAATGCTAAAACTGAACAAAAGGTGCACAATGGCCCAAGGCATTCAGAAGAGAATGGGACAACTGAGTCACTAAAAACTGCTAAGCCTCCAGCAGAAAGCAGCCCCACTCCTAGCAAACGGACAAAGACTATTTCAAGGAGATCAACAACTGGTATGTATTTTTGTTTTTTCTTGTCTCAAAGTGTATCTATAATCCATGTGCATTTAATCTATTTACAACGCCGAAATATGGGGTTCCAACTGGGAATGAGACTTGGAACCTCTCACCTCAAAAGGGAAAGCACTAGCTGTTTGGCTACTCAGGAACCCTAAGTGCATATCTGCAAACCACAATCTTATTGAGATGTGTAAAGTATATAAGTATTTTCATACATAGAATTTTCAGCAAATTGCTCTTCCACTAAGCTACCAAGCCGGCCTGCTTTCACCTGATTTTTCTCTGCTGCTGTTTTACCTCCATGGAATCCTCTCTGCTAGTGCTACCGCAAAGAGATATGTTGCCTTTGAAACACTGTAGACATCGACATTGCCTGGTTCCTCCCAGCATAGAGATGTAAGTTCATTAAATTAGGCACACAGGTGGTAGAGCAATGGGACTGTATGCCAGAGACCAAAGTTCGAGTCCTGGTCGAGCCTGCATTTTTTTTGCTGAAAATTATATGTAGCACATCTCCTGTGTGTGCCTAATTTAATGAAGTATTTTCATGTTTCTATGTTAGAGTTTTGGACTGTAATGGTATCAAAATAAAATAATAAAAAAATCTTAACACCCATTTTTTATCTCTTAGGGGTTGAATTTCCAAACATTCATTCTTAATGGCTGCTTATGTCATAAAAGGAAGACACCCTTAAACTTTTAGGTTTGTAGTTCCAGGGGCTTAGGCTGTGTATTGAGTCACTGAGTGAGGATCAACACTATGGTATTAGGATTACAGTAACTACATATCTAGTTAAGTATGTGTAAGGGAAATAATCTTACAGAAGTTTAATTAGAAACTTTGTATTATCACAATGGCCACCTACGGTTCAACACAGTTGTTTTCTTGTTTTGAACTTACCGAGCTTTTTTTTTAAACATGTTTTAATCTCAATCTTGGCCAGATGAAACCACATGATGCGGTGAAAGTGAAAGAAAAGTAGAGTTGTGTACCAGAAATTGAACATTACTTCATGAAAAATGTTAGCATTTGGGGTGAGTTCCACTATCTGAAAAATGTAAGTTTGTCCAAAACAATCTATTGTATAATTGAAATTTTCGCAGTAGATAAGCATTACGCAAGCAGGTAATTTGTGGTTCCTGTCATCAGTACAAAATCTGGATCATAGGAGAAGAATATTTTAACGTATTTCATACATTAAAATATAAACAGCATCCTTACAGCCTTGACCTTGTCCAAAGTTACACTAAAAGCTTCTTAGTTGGAAACATTTTGTGGTCATTATGAAATGTTTGACAAACAGAATTGAGTGAGTGATTTTGTGTTTTAAATTCACTTTATGCACAATAAGGCTAATTGGGACTGGACCTACAGTTTAAAGTGGGATCCAAACCACTATGTGCCTCCACCGGCTATTGAACCCAGGACCCGTTGATTACAAGATGACGATGCAACTACTGTGCCATCGGGAGGCCTCAAACAAACAGGATTGATAAGACACACATGATTTCTACAGGAAAGAAAATTGTGTTTCAATGCTTATTCATTTTTTAAATTGTTTGTTTCTTAGTGGCTTTCTTCATATATTTTGTGTATGTATTACATCAAATGGCATGTTAAATTTAGAATTGGAAACTATTAAAAAGCTTCATAAATGAGACAACCAAAGTCTCAACTTGTATCAATATTCTTAGTCCAAATTTTTGAACCAGCCTTGGGTTTTGCAAAGACAAGCAGAGGTACTGAGTGATTCATGAAAAGATTAAAATTGATTTAATGCAAGAAAATTTAGAATATGATAAAATTGTTCATTGTCATGAAGTTGAGGTTCACTTTCATCCAATAGTGTCAATGACAGTCAATGTCAGTGACACAGACCGAAATGACTGTGCTGGACGTGCAGTCTTTGTGTATGTATATGGCAGGTCAAGCTCTTTCATCTATAAATACACCACCTTGAGAAATTAGAGATAAGATCGCAGGAATGTTCCAAAATACAGCTGCGTGGTGCTTTGGAAGTCTGGACTATCTGTCCAGCTCTGACCTAGAGTTCAGCAGGTTCCCGTGAGTGAGCATCTCTTGGCCTTGTAGCCGACAACTTCTGGTAACCACTTTCATTCAAAACGTGTTCTTTGTTCCCTGTAACACTTCATAAGAAAGTGAAACTGTTAGAAATAATAAAAGCCACATAGGCTAAGTAAAGATCATCAACCCAGTTAATGATTTGCAGAGGCATATTCTGGGTGCATGCGATGCATGTGGCGCATGCGTAAATTGTGGGAAAAGAATTATTACTTTCTTTCACTTCACATCCAAGAAATGTAAAATAAGCTTAGTTGAGCGCTCTCGTGTAAAATAAATACTTCTCATATATGAAGAAATTAGAATGTAGAAATGCTCATTAATGTTGTCGCAGAGCAAGCTGTCGGATGGACCGCATCAGCGAAGGAAGATTTTAATGTGGGCAAGCGCTGCTCGCGTGCTTCTTCCCTCCCCTCTCTGTTTTTCCCCCTCGCATTGACTGCATGCAGTGAGGTGACAACTACAGAGAAGAGTATGCTTGTTGTTTCGTTGAACA